>NC_056524.1:155205372-155222844 GCF_019175285.1 Sceloporus undulatus | reverse complement strand
TTAGCGAGAATATGTCTCGCACAGAAATGGAAGAGTGAGACCTGTCCTACAATTGAGGACTGGGCATATAAACTGTATGAAGGTATAGAGATGGACAGATTAACACAAATAGTTAAAGGAAACCCTAAAAGTCAGACAAAAGAAGAATGGACAGATGTACTCAGATATTTAGAATTGAGATGGGGTAAAATGGCAAATGTAATTTGGTAATTAGGATAAGATAATCAATCTAGTGTAAGCATCTAGATTTTTATTCTTTATCTTTCTTTTTCTATTCTATCCCTTTTTATCTTCTTTATTTTATCTTATTTAAATAGAATATTAGAGATATTTTAGGAAGGAAATGGGATCCACAAACAATTATATGAATGTAAGAAAGGCATTATTATCATGAATAGAGCAAATACTGGTGTAAGGAAGTCACTATGTTTTTGTCATACTCGTTTGTTTGTCAATATTTGTTATGTGTACATGGGAAGTCAGGGTTGGAGGTAGAAGATAGGCAGAATGTTGCAGAAGGTTAGGGTAGGTAGGAGAAGAGTGAAGATGGGAAGAGTAAGAGTAGAAGGAGGAAGAAGAGCAAGAGAGTAAAGAAGTTATAGGAGGGTTAAGTGTAGGGGAAGTTTAGGATTTAGGACATAAGATAATAGGAGAGAGATTCCCATTCGCGGTCTAAGACTGTATTTTATTATTTACTGTTTGTTCCCTTTCTCCCTTTGTTTGGTAAATCTGTGGTTATTTGTATATTTGTTTGTTATATGTTGCTTGTTTTTATAATCAATAAAATTTAAAAAAAAGAATGGCAAAGATCCCAAGAAGATGGAGTGTAACTTTACATTCATGGATTTATGTATTATGCATTAATGAATTGCAACTTTGCACAACTCAGTGTGTAAAGAAATGTGATACACAATCTACATCTGTATGTGCAATGCACAAGGACACCATATAGGCAATGTATCACATGTTCAATTCTACTTCTGCAACCTTCAACTGAGTATGGACTACATCATGGCTAAATAAAGGTACAACACATATGCCAGGGATTTTACACAAGTGAAAATCACTAATAGGACACAAGCCATTATACTCTAGCTGGGGGTGGGAGGAATCCTTTCTGTGATTCACACATCCATCTTTTTGGGGAAAGCGGTTTCAGAGGGAAACGGGAATCCTGGAGGCAGTGTCAAGTCGCATAAGCATCCCTATTTATTCAACAAACAAACAAGAAATAGGCCCAGCACTTTTACCCCATGAACCTTAGCTCCACTACCACACTGCTTTCCACTTAGCAGGAGTGAGCCATACCAAATTTTATATAGAGCCACTAGCAGTGGCAAACGTTTGTTCTGCAGCTCACTGGCCAGCTCCAGTTGCAGCTCGTGCCTTCTATATCGGTGATTCAGTGAATTTAAACTTTAAAACAGTGGTTCCGGAACTCTTGTTTTGGACTTCAGTTCCCAGGATTCATGACTGTTTCCTAAGCAGGCTAGTGCTTCTGGGAGTTGAGGGACAGAACATTTGAAAGATCAAAGTTAAGAAACCACTGCTTTAAAAGATGGCTGTCATGCCAGTGGGCCAGTGAACCTACTCTGGATTTTCATCCAGATTTTATAGGACCTCTCCAAGGTGCTGAAGTCAAACCTCCAAATAGGTCTTATTTGGAGATTTGAGTTCAGCACCTTGGAGAGGTCCTATAAAATCTGGGTGAAAATCCAGAGTAAATTCACTGGCCCACTGGCATGACTGCTATTTCATGAGAGGCTCACTTGAAGATGCACTTTTCTGTACATCTGAATAGTAAGTACTTTTCAGTTCGCTAAGACTAGTTTGCAGTACTCTTGTCTTACCAGGTAACTGATGCTATAGAAGGCCACTTGTTGTTTTTGTTGTTGTTATGGGCCTTCAAGTAATTTCTGACTTATGGTGACCTTAAGGCAAACCTATCATGGAGGTATCTTGGCAAGATTTGTTTAGAGATGGTTTGCCATTGCCTTCCTCTGAGGTTGAGAGCGTGTGACTAGTGGGTTTCCACAGCTAAGTAAGCATTTCAACCTTGGTCTCCAGGATTGTAGCCTAACATTCAAACCACTACACCATGCTGGCTCTTGTAGAAGGCTACCCATCCATCCAAAGAACCTCCTACCACTTTGGAAAAGTGAGGACAGCATATTACTCTAGTCAAAGTCTGGAGTTTTCACAAGTACAGTGGGTCCTTCCCTTACATGAGGAATCCGTCCCAAATCCCCCTGAGTAAGGGGAATTCCACTTATGCTCAAGCCCCATTCAAAAAAATGGGGTTTATGCCCACAGTGCACACGCCTTTACCTGTTCCGGGTGCACAGAGCCTTTTTCTGGCATGGCTTTCAGCATATGCTGAAAGCCGTGTATGTCATGCCCACATATAATACGGGTGCACTGTATAAGCATCATGATAGATTTACATTTGTTTACACTATAGCAAACATAATAACTGAACGCTTTTCTTGTAAAAACTGGAGCACAATTTGGTGTACTTCACCTCTTCAGTTGTGCCATTAAATCATTTACCCCCTCTCCAAAGATACACATGTTGAGGCATAAGGAGCAAACTGTTGACAGATGGTGCTGAAACACCATACTCCCATGACTATGGTTTATTTTCATACAGCCTTGCCTATTTGCAAGATAATTGCCAATAAAACAATGCTGTGATATTGCCACATCTAATTCCATCACATGTTTCTCTAAATTTACTTTGGATGCTGCCACACAGCAGAATGAATGCAGTTTCACACCACTTTAACTGCCATGGCTTCATCCTATGGAATTCTGGGACTTGTAGTTTCTTGTGGAAACAGAGCTTTCTGACAGTGAAGGCTAAATATCTCACAAAACTACAGAACCCAGAATTGCATAGCATGGAGCCATGGAAGTTAACAGTGGTGCCAAACTGCATTTATTCTGCAGTTAGATACAGCCTCAGAATCTCTTGTCTTGTCTCCTTATTTGGATATGTTATTCTACCAGCAAGATTCTCAAGGATTAGGCAACATCTCATAGGGAGAGCACTCAGATGTGGCACTTGGAATGCTGTTAGAGTTGCCTGAAAGCACCTTCATGTGAAAATAACAACATCCCAAAGTAAAGTTTTGGTGAGGAAGAAAAACACTGTAACATTTCAAAGCAACTTAGTCTGAATATCCATTTCCAAGACTGAATGTGAAAACTGTTGACTGATGGGTCTTGATCTTATCATCACAATCACACTCACCTCTCCACTCCAGAGCAGCATTTTTTTAAAAAAAGTTTTCCCTTTTTAACAGAAATGGAGATGAAAGTATAAAAAGACAAATGCTTATGTATGACTTAATGTCTTGAAGAAAATATGAAATGGGGAGTGTGATAATGTTTCTGCTTAAAGGACAGGGAAGAACATAGCTAATATTCATTCTATCCCTATTTTTTAAAGTCTGCTCTTGCCAATTGTGTGTGTGTGTGTGTGTGTGTGTGTGCGTGTGACCAAAACCAGTGTGGTGTAGTAGTTTGATCACTGGACTATGACTCTGTAGACCAGGGTTCAATTCCCAGCTCAGCCATGAAACCCACTGTGGGACATTGTGCAATCACACTCTCTCAGCTGAAGGGAAGGCAATGACAAACCTCCTCTGAATAAATCTTGCCAAGAAAACCCCATGATAGACCTTGGGGTCTCCGTACATTGAAATGACTTGAATGCACACAACAACACACACACACACACACACACAGAGTTAATCTACATAATTTTAAAGTAGACAATGAAGGCAACCAAAATAGTCAAAGATTTTCCACCCTTGGGCTCAATCATCAGAGTGGAGACTGCAGTCAAGAAATCAGAAGAAGACTAGGACATAGAAGGGCAGCTATAAAGGAACTAGAAAACAGCCCGAAGTGTAAAGATATATCATTACATAGCAAAGTTAAGATTGTCTGTGCCATCATATTTTCCATTTCTATGTATGGTTGTGAAAGCTGGACAGTGAAGAAAGCAGATAGAAAAAATCAACTTATTTAAGATGTGGTGCTGGAGAAGAGTTCTGAGAATACTATGGACTGCAAAAAAAAAAAGACCACTGGATGGCTCCTAGCAGAGATCAGTCCAAACTCTCCCTGAAAGCAAAGATGAATAAACTGAGGTTGTGGTATTTTGGTCATATCATGAGAAAAGACTCACTAGAAAAGACTATAATGCTTGGTAACATGGAGAGCAATACGAAAAGAGGAAAATGACATGCCAGAAAAAAGACTCACTAGAAAAGACTATAATGCTTGATAAAATGGTGGGCAATAGGAAAAGAGGAAAACCACATGCCAGATGGATAGACTCAACTGGGGAAGCCATAGCCATGAGTCTGCAGGAGCTAAGCAGGTTGGTTGATGATAGGGTGACTTGGATGTCTCACATACAGAGAGTCACTATGGGTTGAGGTTGACCCAAAGGCAATGAACAACTATCTATCTATCTATCTATCTATCTATCTATCTATCTATCTGAATACAGCCCGCCCTCCCTATACGTGGTGGATCCATTCCTCCCCCTGCCCCACCCCATGTATGGGGAAAAGAGTGTATGCTCAAGCCCCATAGAAAATAATGGGATGTGTGCTCGTGGTGATGCGTGGGGTGTTCAGCGTGGGGTGTTCAGCATGGGTACATGTCCCATTATTTTTGCTGGGGCTTGCCTTCTGCATAAACTCAAACGCAAGAATGCCTATGGGGAGGGCTGACTGTATATATATTCTGTTTCAGTAATATAAGTCACCCTGACCACTTCTGGTTAGTTTGCTGAGAAGAGGTATACATTTTTTGAAAATTCTGCAGAATGACCTCCACTCATATACATCAAAAACAGAGGACCAAATGAAATAACATACTAAGGTGAGAAAGATAAATATATCAGAAAAATTGTGGTCAAATGCCACTGGAAAAAGTAGGTTTTTAGGATGTTTGCATGAGAGTGAAGATCATTCTGCAAAATAGAGTCTTGCATCCTCTTGGGGATGGTTACCAAAGAGCTTCATGGGCTGATCTCAGTGGGTGGGCAGGCAGGACACTATGTGAGCAGTGGCTGCCACTCTACTTGTGGTAAATGGCACTACTCTTGATTCTGGGAGGCCATATTAACCTTATCCAAGGCCCAAGACAATCATTTATAAACTCTGCATTTGATCCAATTGTAAACTGATATAGCCTCCTGGAAATGTCTTCAAATCAACTTCTCTCGTCTATCTGAATATATCCATTCTGTTCCCAAAAGCTTCAGGCTTGAAACAGTGGATAGCATTACAGCGTATCTTGCCACACTCTTGCAAGGCTTCTAGTTACTTTAATTTAAACAACATTTTAATTTTGTTGTAAAGTGACATATATCATTCTCATGACATTTTGCTGTTACTGTTTTTACTTCTGCTGCATTTTTACTATTACGGTATTCTGATTTTATTTGGTATATTCTTCATTTGAGTTTAAAACTTGTTTTTTTGTTGTAACTCACCCTGAAAACCAGTGGTTCTCAGCCACTGAGCATCCAGATGTTTTAAAACTACTCCCAGAACCCCTGATCATTGTCCATGCTAAGCAGAAGCACAACATAATTGCCTCTGAAGAGCCAAAGGTTGAGAATCTCCACTGTGAACAAAATAAACAAAGATCTGTTTTGGAAGAATATATAGCTGCACTGGGGGAGAGAAGAAGGATGCGATCAGCTTCATGTGAAGAATAATGGTTTGTTTAGGTAGATAAAAATAAAGAGTTAGGTACCAAAACTAAAACAAATTGGTTGAAAATATTTAAATTGACCAAGTACTGTGAAACCTATTTTGACCTTGAGTAGTGGGATTGTCAGAGAACACATCATTAATTTATGAACACCTTGCCACAAGTTGCAGCAATTACCACTAAACAAGATAGCTTTTTAAATAAAGTTAGATCAGCCTCTCCCAATGATGTGCTGGACTGCAATTCCCATTATTGCCACAAATGATGAGAGGTATAGACGAATACCTCTGGGTGTCCTGGAGTCTGGGTTCACAGAAAATTGGCTTATCAGGGAAGACCAGTCATTATGATAGCTTGATACAATCTACCCCCCTTTCCTTTCCTCACAGCCCAAAGGCTTCTCTATGTTTCTGCTCACTACATGTCCAGAGTCCAGTAATGTTCTTAAGAGATTCAGGATGGAGAATTTCTCACTGCCTCTCATCTCCCCTAACCACTAAAGACTGCAAGCCTGTCATGTACATAAGCCCCAATATTCCACAGCAAGATTTGCAAGACCTGATTACAGATTGATCATGAAAAACAGGAGATACATAGGAAGAGTTCAACACAGTAGCAAAATTCAGAGACACAGAGCTTCTGTCTTCCATCCAATGACCACTTCAAACAGGTCACATTAAGGGCCTGATAAGATCTGACAAGTGACAACAGAGATATCCTGAAAAAGAAGAAGGAAAGGTTGGAGATGTTGCTTTTTCAGGCTACAGTTCCCAGAATACCAGTGGCTATGCTGGCTTCAGGACTAGTAGGCGGGGGAACTCTTCAGTTATATCATATCATACCAGTCACACAGTGAGCATGTTACTAGCCAAACTTCAAAAGAACTTTTTTATGGAAATCTTCAATAATCACATCAATAATGCTTATTCTTACACCTATTAATTAATGCAATAGTGCAGCAGATACTATAGAAATGCCCAGTAAATGTTACTGGTGGTATACTAAATTACATGCTGCAGCAGTGATTTTCTTAAAATGGTAGCCAGCTACACTGTCAGGCACTAGGACAGGGAAAAGGAAGTGAAAACTAGGAGTGGTAAAATGTACAGAAATCTTCTTGTTCCTTAGGGACAGGGATCACATAAAGCTCTACAAATAAAATTATACTTGGACACATAACATTTATAGCTCTTATCCAAGTTAAAGATAATGCAACTCAAGAGTAATTATATAGGAAGTAAATGGTCTGAGACTAATTTTGTAAGAAAAGCAACATCAGCACTCATATTTGTTACATACTAGGAAGAATAAAATCAGTGCAAGGAACAGAAAGAAGCCCTTATGGATACAGAAAGCTTATAGATAGAGCGAGGCAAGGGAAGAGACAAAGAAGGCACTCGTAGCCAGTGCTCTGGTCCAACAGGGTGCATGCAGGGCAACAGTGTATGCATACACACAGGCAAGGGGGAAATGCTGAAATCACACCATTCAGTTGTTACTGGGGAGGTTAAATCCAGCCCTCTCTGTTGGAGAGGTTAAATCCAACCCTCCAGCTTTTCACAGATGAAGCCAGAATACATGTGGCCAAGCAGCATCAGAATGTGATCCAGATGGGAAACGTTATCGATGAGACACACCAGAAAAGCTAGGAGAAGCTGCAGCAGTTTGCTTAGGCTGAGTCTACAGGGAAAGGCAAAATTTCACACCTTTCTCTCTTCTTCTTTCTTTTGAATTAATTGAATGCAAACTACTCTGGCCCTCTGAACTGAATCTGTGGCCACTGAGGTAAGTTGAGGCCAGAGGGGACAAGTGGCAGGAATAGAGAGAAACTGGGGCATGTTAAAAGTAACTGAGAAAGTGGGTGGAAGAATAATAACAGGGACTGTCCCTGCCAAATCAGGGCAGATGGGTGACATGGAACTTCTGCTTGTCCACTCTAGCAGGTAACTGGATGAATGCCAGCTTTGTTCAAAGATCAAGATATTTTCACTTCTACAGTTCTGGATGCAGAATTTGGATATTTGTTTATTTTTATTTCATTTTTTGATCATGGCACATTGACAAATTAGAGCCATGAAGAAACTGCGGGTCATTTCCTTTCTTCCTTGGATGCTCCAGCAGTTTAGCCTCTGCAGTCAAAATCAGCTGCATGTACTTTGTGGGAAGTTGACATGACTTTTGCACATCAGAACAAAAAGGCATGATCTCAGACAATTGGAAGGTGGTACTACTAGTATTCTAGATCAGTTCTTATCACATACTGCTTGACCTCAGGTTTGAGTGAAGTAGGTGAAATGTTTCAAAGGAATGACACAGAATGATGGCAGCTCAGCAGGCAAAATGAAAAGCCTACAGTTAATGCTTTGCCCTGATTGAAGTCAGCAGCAAAGCTCCCATTGATTTCCACTGGCTGAGCCATTCACCTCAAGATGCTGGGGGTTAACTGATGACAGTACGTTGATTAGATAGTCTATGGCTGATTTCTTCAGCTTGCCTAGAGGAATGATTTACAACAGTTAGGCTGCTACTCTTCCTCTGAGCCTCTGGATAAATTCTACAAGAGGAACAAACTCCCTCTTTGCTCCATTTTGGTTAGAGCAGTGATTTTCCATTATTCAGTAACAGATTTCTGCAAATGGATGGGCATGGAAATCCCAGGCAGAAAAGCCTGTTCTTTTTAAAAAAATACAGACTTTAAAAAGATCAGCGTAGTTGCTGTGGGTAAATGTGTGTGCATAGCTGCTAACAGTTCTGATTAAGGAGCAAAGGCACCAGTGGTTAAAGAAAGAAACTAAGGCTTTGAAATCCAGCTGGGTTTCAAAAAAACGTTACTTTTCTGTGGCTAATGGAGTTTAAATTTTATTACCTGTCTTTTTTTCTTTTTGCCTTTTGTCCCTATTCCTCACATGGTCAAGAAGGTGAGGGGCCTCTGCCTACACTGAGATCTCTCAATACCATCTTATCTCACAGCAGTGCAACATCTGAGACAAAATGTAGGCCTGTGACTCAAACATCATCACTTTTCTTCTCTGGTATACTTTTTAACATTTTTGCCTGATAAAGAAGCCTAAAGCTTATTGGATGACCAATAAAGGTATCACTCTTTCCTAATCTAAGGTAGGGCCTGAACAGACAGGCCAAAATAAAGCTACTTCAGGACACTTTGGAGGTAATAATAATAATAATAATAATAATAATAATAATAATAATAATAATAATAATATCCCACCTCTCTACAAAATGCATTCGGGACAACTTACAAAGATTAAAAAACATACAATCTTACCCTCAATCCCTCCCCTTAAAATACAATTAAACAATGTAAGAATTAAAACATACTTAAAAACAATACAATAAACAATAAGTCGTGACTGTGGTGAGGTCAGAGTTTGGCAATTAGATTTTCCTTCTGATGGCCGGGGAACTATTCAGGAAAGGCCTGCCAGAAAAGATCTGTCTTTATAACTTTTTTAAAGCTGTTTAGCGTGGTAATATGATGGATCTCATCTGGCAGGCCATTTCACAATCTGGGCACAATAACTGAGAAGGTCCTCTGTTTTATAAGGCTGTAACAAGTTCCTCCCCAAGGATCTAAGTGTGCAGGGAGGATTATATGGAAGGAGGCGGTCGTGAAGATAGGTTGGACCCAAGCCATTTAGGGCTTTAGGTATGCTGTTTAAATTACACATGCATCTTAAGAGGCCAGAAGCTGCACCAAAACTGTGCTCCAGTCCTTAGGACTGGAGCGTAGCTTTGCCATGGCTTCCAGCATCTTAGGATGCCTGCAACATTTAAACAGCATACCTCCAAACTGACCCAAAGCAGCTTTATTTTGGTCTGTCTGTTCAGGCCCCTAGTTTCTCTTTTGGAAGAGGTGAATGAGTGGGGAGGGGGAGAAAGGGGGTGGTAAGATCCCTATGAGTGTCAGTTTACATCCCAGAGAGCTTAGGGTACATGAATAGGAGGCGAGAAGGCTTTGAATCACTTAGAAACTACTTAACTCTGTCACTGCTACTCTATCTCTAAGCTATGTTTAATTCTGTAATTGCTGGATGTTATTGCATTTCCCACAGTTACTATAAAACACACTAGCTAAAGGTCTGTCAAGTTTGACAGGCGAGACCTGAAGACGTGGAAACCCTTAGTCTTTTCTCCAGTCAGAAAACATTTTTTCCTTCACATCTTACCATTTGCATCCATTGGTGAGGTCATTGGCTCAATAAAACAAAGGGAGTTCTGTCTGTTGGTCACATTAAAGTGTGACACAATGTTGGGAAGTGTGCGTATATGTGGAGAGATTTATATGGTCATTGCTTTTAAGTTTAATTTGTCATTTAAAACAAGCCAGGCAACATGTCACATTATTAGTTCAGATTCAAATAACCACTTCCAAAACCACTAAGTCCTGCGAGCTTCCCTTTCTGATGCAGATCCCTGCTCCCACACCATATTACAACCCCCTTTTGAAACTAAAGCTGTATTTGCATTGCAGCAATAATGCAGTTTGACACCATGTTAATTGTCATGGCTCAGTGTTATGGAATGGAATTCTGGGAATGGTGTAGTTTTGGAGCTTATTTAACCTCTTATTGGAGAGCTGCTGGTGCTTGCAACAAACTAAACAACCCCAGGATTCCCATCACATTGCACCATAGCAGTTAAAGTGGTGTCTAAGTGCATTATTGCTGTGCAGTGCAGCTGCAGCCTAAGTTGACATCAAAAGCAGGTCATGATATGCTGGAGGCATGCTTTTAAAGAGCAGGGACAGACAGTTGTTTTCACTGGGCATCCAAAATCACTATGACTGGCACAGTTCTTTGGATTGCAGCTTTAAAGTTGTCTATACTCAGAACAAACGATAGTCAAGGTGTAGAGAGATGCTTGTAGCACTTTTGAGACTACTGAAAGAAATTGGCACATGAGCTTTTGTAGACTTCAGTCTACTTCCCAGATGCAAGGATTAGTCAGGGACTTCAGATTTGAGACACAACAGAAGCATCCATTGGAACAATTTTCACAGGATGCAGGGAAAACAGGAAAAATTGCCAGATGAAGTAAAAGACTCAGGGGGAAAATATCACTATTGCTTTCTCAGATAGTCAAATTGTTAAAGCACAAATTGTTTCTTTTCAAAAGATGGAAAATGTGCAAACTTTAACAAATCTTCAAAACCTAACTTATATAAATGTTCACATTTTGTGATGTCCAATTTCAATCGGTGCGCGCTATTCCCAGCATGGATTTATCAAAAGTTGAATGATTATAGTAATTTAACACCACCTTAATTGCCATGAAATCCTGGTTTTGCAGTTGATAGGATGCTTAGCATTCTGCTAGAGAGCGCTAGTGCAGGATAGTGGATTAGAGCACTCTGGCAGAGATTTCAAGCATTTTTCAAATCCAAGAATTCCATTGGAAAAGTGCCATGGCAATTAAACTTGTATCAAACCGTTGTAATTATGTTGTGTGTGATAGGGCCCATGTTGGCCCTGCCTGCCACAAAATGTTAAAGATAGGAAGCTTACTGGGGCACGGGGGGGGGGGGCAAGTTTACAACCCTAATCAGCCCAGCATAGCTGAACACATGAAGATTCAAGTCAGACTTGAGTTAGCGCAATAAAAGCCTGAGCCTAGATGGGGGGGGGGGGGAATCTGTCTGTTTTGATTTCTCTCATATCTCACATTAAAAAAAAAAAAGCCAACCACTTCAGTATCATTCTATCCTGTATATCAAGAAATTGGCAAAAACTAAAATGAAATTTTCAACAATCCCCAAATGTACATCTCCCCTTCTCACCTGGGAGAACGGCACCTGTCGAGGAAGCAGAAATTAACGGATTGGGAACAAAGATGACCCACTCCTAACTCAACGGACGCATCTATGCTTCAACAGCTATAGACCCTATACTAAAGAGCACTGTTCCCTAAAGTATTTGATAGATTCATAGTTCCAACACGAGAGGCATTTTAATGCAATTTACTGGCTGGCCAATTGATTTACCCCCTATGAAGACTGCTCTCACATGTATTCAAATCAGCCATCACTTCCCGGCTGTATTTTCTGCTTTCTATCCCTTGGCACCAGCCAAGTCAATCAGTTTTGACATCGGAGACCAATGCTGATGCGCTGCTGCTGCAGGATACAAAAAATGAAGAAAATAGGCAGAATTTGAAGAGACAAACCTATTGGAGCAACTTGGTTGTGGAAGAAAGCAAGAGCCAGATGACTGTGTGTTGTGTGTGTGTTTGTGTGTGTGTTGTGTGTGTGTGGAAACCCTCAAGGGGTATGTTGAAAAGTATTGTGATTTCACATTTGGATCACATTCATACTCCACTAAGGGTTGTGGAGTGGAAGCAGATTCCTAACCTTAAATAGAAAATGAGAGTTGGCAGAAGGCATTTCATCTAAACCATGTGGATTATGTGTATGGGCTGCAATTTCCTACCAGAGCATGAAAAGTGCAGAATGGCAATCTCAGATACAGAACCACTTTATGAATTCTTACCATTTTTTCTTGGAAAGGCATGTTTTCGAGCCTTCCGGCTGCAAAGATAGTTTGTGTGTATATAAAGCAATGCTTTTGAAATCCCAGACAATGAGGAATGAGTGACTAAAATCTGTGGGAGGCATTTCTTGTGGATGGAATTTTGGTGCCTTTGCCCTTCTGAATATCCAAATGCCCTGGTGGCGCGTGGTTAAATGCCTGTACGCAGCCATTCACTCAAGACCACAAGGTTGCGAGTTCAAGACCAGCAAAAGGAGGGCCCAAGCTCGACTCAGGCTTGCCATCCTCCGAGGTTTGCTAAAATGAGTACCCAGACTGTTGGGGGGCAAATTAGCTTACTTTCTAATATAAGCTTACTGTGCTGTTCACAGCTATGATCTTTGGAATAGCGGTATATAAATAAAAACATATTATTATTATTATATATTATTATTATTATTATTATTTCCAACACTGAAAAAGTCACAAGGAAAAAATAATCGCATGATTTGAAACATTTGTGGAACTCCACTCAGCTCAGAATTTGATTGCCTGAGCTCAGACATGTTGTTTATGCAGTAGAGAAAGCACACAAAAAACAGGATCTCTTGCTAATCATAGATGACTGGAATGACAAAGTAGGAAGTAGAGCAGAATCAAAAACCGTATGAAAATGGGCTTGGTCAAAAGAAACAAGCAGGCGAGTGACTGATAGATTTTTGTGAGGCAACTATCGATTCATCACAAATATCTTCTTGTGAAATTGGAAAGGCGACTGTACACATGGACATCACTAGATGGTCAACACAAAAACCAAATAGATTACATAATAGGAAGCAGAAGATGAAAAGCTCCAAATTTTGTGGCAAAAATGAAACCTGACGCATACTGCAGCACACAGACAATGAACAACTAATATCCAAATCAGAACAAAGTTGAAGAAGAATACCAAATCAGTCATCATACCAAAATTGATCTGACGAACATCCCAAAGAATTCAAAGAAAATGAAAAACAGATTTGCACTAACAGGCCTAGTTGACTGGAAATCAGAAGAAGTAGGGCAGAAGCCAGGGACAAATCAAAGAGGAATGTAGAACGGACAATATGGCCAAAAAGAAAAAGATGCCTCAATGGCATAAGAACCAAATGTTTCAAGAAATTAAGGAGCGATAGTAAAGGGAAACAGAATCAGAACCATGAATGCTACTGTTCATTGATTAGTGCACAAGGATAAAAAATTACTACAATCAATGCAGAGAAATAGAAACCAACACACAAAAAGGAAAGAACAAGGAACCGCAGAGAAACTGTACACAATACTCTCTCTTCTGGACATTGTATGCTAATGGGGCCCCTGACTTACCGGTCAGGCTGAGTTGCTGGACCAGAGAGGCTGGGTGGTCCTCTGGTACATTGGGGGGGGGTGAGGGCTGGCCCCACGCGGCGCTGGTGACCTCGCATGGTCGGCGCGTGGCGAGGCTTCCGTGGGGCAGCGGACTCCAGTTCCCAGAGTTCCTGGGAGCGGAAGTACCTAGGGCTGCCGCTTCCTGACTACAGCTCCCAGGCTCCTCTGGAGCAGAAGCGGCCCTCATTGGCGGCACCTAGGGGCGGCGAGCCCCCTGATGGCCAGGAGACCAAGGGGCGGTCCCCTTGGGCTCCCACACGATTGGCTGGAGGGCCTATTTAGGCCCAGGAGACACCATGGATGGCGCCATTGTGCCTTCCTGGCTTACCCCCACCCCCCTTTAGTGGCGTTGGTGTAACTGCACAACTTACAGTGGGTGGTAGCATGGCTCGGATCTGGTGGGCGTGGTTCCTGTGCTGCAGAGCACAAGATCGGAGTCCACTGGGGACCCAGGGTGCTGAGGTGAGGACGTTTGCCAATGTGCGGGGCAGCATCGATTCAGCGTTCCCTGTGACAAGGGTGGAAAATGCACACATGTGCAGCCGGATGGGCGCAACATCGCGCACTGGTCGTTAGTCCCTGTCATCCAAAGCTAGGCCGTGACCCAGCATCAGTTCATTGACCACACGGGTTGGTGGATGACAGATCCAGACCTTATGCTTTTCAGGCCAACCCTCCTTTCAGTTATGTTACAGTTAATAAAGTTGTGGCCATTTTCTGCCAACTGGTTGTCTTTGTGTTTAATTCTTCTTCCTTCCAACTCCACAGCAATTGATCCAGTTTAGAATTACAATAACTAAATTACAATTACAATAACTAAATAATTACAATAAGAATGGCCGTATAATTTGCAAAGAATCTTGTAGCATCTTTTAGACTTTACAAAAAAAATGTTGCATAAGCTTTGTAGGCTTGATCTACTTCTCAGATGCCTAGTGTGAACATGGTACAGTAACGGGCATCCTGGAATGTGTGTGTTGTAAATAGGACCAAAACAAAATCTACAAAAATCAAAATAGATTGTTTGAAAATTGGGAATTAAATGAATATTTTATTCCTCTGCTGCGTATGCATTTGCATCTAAATGTATTTGTTCAGGCAAATGTCTAGTAAAGCTGAGCCCATTGATCCAAAATAAACAAAGACTAATACATAGAAAAAGGAGAAGAAGAAAAGCTATCTTGATTTATTCTGGAGAAGATTCTCACTGATCTCTGGAAGGGTTGTATTCATGCATCTTCAAAAGAGGAGTCTAAAAAATCAGTTGCTGTGGTATTAGAAGGAGGAAAAAATAAAGAACTAGGTGAAGCAGATGGGAAAATGCCAATAAGAAGATTGTGCAACTCTAAGGTGATTAATTTGCAATTATTAGAGCTGACTTGCAAATATTAGTATAAAGTGTTCTTCCTGAATACTTAAATGCCATAAGTTTTATAGTTTCTGAGTCTCTTATATATTCCACATGATCACTTCTATACCTGTCCGTACTGAAAAGCCCAAAATAAATCTTGATCTCACTGAAGGTTTCTGAGTCTGTTGATTGTCACTTTAGTGATGAGCAAACTTCCTTCCAGCCCATTTCAGAAATAACAGCTGTAATCAGATCAATTTTGTACATGTCCTCTGCAGCACTTGGGGAAAAGTCATTAAAGTCATTAGATCTTTAATTTGTTAGCTCCCCCTCCCCTTGTGTGGCTAAACTCACAAATTGCCTGAAAAACAGTACAGTTTTTGTCCACTTAAACAAATTAGTGTTTTAAGTCATCCAAATTAATTAAAGAATGGGTGGCGCTCTGCCAGAAGAACCTCAGGAGAAGGAGGATTAGGAATGGAGGAAAGATACACTGATTGCTTATCTTGCTGCTTTGTGGATCCTACGATAAGAAAGTGGAGAGAAGAAAATAGCAAGCCCTCACTGGAATGGAATGGTCAAATTTGTGTGCTCAGCCAGAGGCTTCTATACAGCCATAGCCCTATTAGAATGGCAGGTCCTTTAGGGCTAAAGTTTGGTACTGGTTTCCTCTTAATGGACTTTGTTGTTGCATGCCTTCAAGTCATTTTTGACATACATGACCCTAAGGCAAACGTATCATGGGGTTTTATTGAAAAGATTAGTGTCCGGGGATTTGCCATTGCGCCTTTCCCTGACACTGAGTGTTTCATGGCCGAGTGAGGAATCGAGTCTTGGTCTCCAGAGTTGTAATCCAACATTCAAATCACACATGGGCCCTATATTGAATTATTGGGGTGCTTCTGAGTGGTAAGATCTTGCTTGTCTCTTTCTTTCAGTGAGTCTTAAAAGGTGCTTACAAGATCTCCTCACACACTGATTCTACAGACTTACATGACTATGGCCTGTTACAGACGGGCTGCTTCCGGCGCCCCCGTTACGGTGCTAGGGGTGGCCGAGGACCTAGCGTGCCCGCCCAGCCTCACCCCTAGCACGTGACGAGGGTGTAAAGATGGCGGCGCCCGATACACACGGGCGCCGCCATCTTTACATGCTGGGATGCATTGCATCCGCACGTCGCGCACCGGATGTGACACCGCAAGGCGTGAGCAGTGCCTCGCGGCGTCTCATCAGCGGGTAGAAGAAGAAGCGCCATTTTGGCGCTTCTTTGCGTGGTCCGGGAACCACGCGGTTTGGATGCTGTGGTTCCCGGAGGCAGCAACCAGCAGAGACTGCCCCTTCTGGGCGGGCTGTAACGCGCCTTTATCTTTGATTTTACCACGGGGTGGTGAGGTGGAGAAGTTTCTTCACTTTTCTCCTCGCTATATTTATTTGTTTTCTGGTTTCATATTTTAGATTTGGAGTGAGCATAGTTAATAAGTAGGTTCATGTTGTGCATTGTGCATGCAATCCCATACCATACCAACATGGCTTCTCTCATTGGGCAAAGACCCTCTCCTCCACTGAAAGTCTTTGTGCCATTCCATACATGTTCATTAGCCCGTATCTGAAATGCTGAGGACTAGTAGCATTTCATTATTTCACTTTTTCCACCTGGAACCTGGAATACTTTGTAGTGGCATATACAGAATAGACATAATGAGGGTGGAGAGAGACTGAGGATCTGTGAGATGAAGTGAGCAATAGATTCTGCCATTCCACAGATCACTGCACTCTCTCCAGCTGTGTCTCTCTCCAACTGTGGTCTTTCTCACTCACAAATACAGTACAGATACATACTACATTACTTCTGTTCGCAGCTCAAAACATTTTGCATTTTGGGAGTAACTTCAGATTTGGATTCTGGATAAGGGTGTACCCAACTATATTAACATTAAAAGAGCTTCGTTCCCTCGTGTGCCAAACATCACAAGAAGGTACAAGAGGTGGCGATGGCAAGGCCAGCCTGCATGACTCCTGCATGAATTGTTGTGTGTTTATTTAAGGATGCAGAAGGGTGCCTGAAACCCTCCCCATGCTACCACCTCTTACATAGATCACTTGCTTTGACTTAGTAAAGGAATTCAAATTCTAATGAGTCAGTTGCATTACCCTCTGCAAGCTACAGTTCATCACTTAAGAACCCAAGCAATCCACTGTCGATAGGAAAATTAATCCATTTGTGTTAGCATTGATACATAAATCTGGCAAATCCCAGTGCTTTATTGATCTGCATGCTTAATTATCCTTGTAAACAGGCATGCCAGAACAGAATTTTGAAATGAAGGATTATTGGATAGGCAATACACAGCAGACATTTGTTTATATATACTAAAGTCTTGAGATCAAGACTCATCTTTTCAATGGATGTGAAGCACAAGGTTTATCTATGCCCTAAATATCAGTTCAACACAACCTGTAGTCATCATGCAGAACAAGCCTAGGAGCCAA
>NC_056524.1:155203447-155205347 GCF_019175285.1 Sceloporus undulatus | reverse complement strand
AGGGTAGATTTAAGAACACTATAATTTGTGGCTTAATTTCACATGTTCGTAAATTTTGCCCCAAGTGGAGTGGTGAAAAATAAGGCATTTTATACACCATGAAAGTTGAATCAGCTACATCTTGTCATCCAGCTGCGAAAGCTCAACTGAGTATAACCAATCCCCAAACCAAACAAGATGGTGACAAAACCCAAGTAAGCATCTCACATGTACACCCCATTTTGGAAGAGAAACTATGTAAATGGCTTGCTTCCTGGTACGTGAAGAAGGCTGACTCCTGGATTCAAACCTGGCCATGCCTATGCCAGTGATGCAAAGAAGGCTGACAGATTTTCTTGTCAACAGTGAAAAAGAGTGTCATTATACACTTAACTGCCTCCATTACTAAAATAGTTAACTGTGTGTGTAAAGCATCTGAGAAAGTAGACTGAAGTCTACGAAAGCTTATGCTGCCAACTTCTTTCTTTCAGTTAGTCTCAAAGGTGCTACAAGATCTCTCTACATATTGATTCTACAGACTAACATGGCTATATCTTTGAATTCTACCTGTGTGTGTATGTATATTCCTTCAAGTTACTTGTCACTTTACAGCAGTGGTTCCCAACCTTCCTAATGCCGCGACCCTTTAATACAGTTCCTCATGTTGTGGTGATCCAAACCCATGAAATTATTTTTGTTGCTACTTCATAACTGTAATTAAATAGGTGTTTTCCAATGATCTTAGGCGACCCCCATGAAAGGGTCATTCGACCCCCAAAGAGGTCCTGACCCACAGGTTGGGAACCACTGCTTTACAGTGACCCCATGAATTTCATAGGGTTTTCTTAGGCAAGGAATATACAGAGGGTTTTTTTTTTTTTTTTTGCCATTTCCTTCCTTTTAAACATAGCCTCCAGCTTGTACAATTCATTGGTGGCCTCCCATCCAAGTGCTAAGCAGTACTGAATCTGCTTAGCTTCTAAAATCAGATGGGATTTGCAGCCTTTGGGGTATTTCAACCTGTGACTATGCAACAATTTGCATATCGGGACTTTTTGTAAACAATTTGTTTGCACAAAATCTTCTTTATATCCTAAAACTATTTAATACAAAACCATTGTATTTTGTGCAAAAAAGCTCCACTCATTTGAATTTTTATAGAAAATAAAATGCTCCTTAAAAGGGCCTGAAAGATTTTTTTTAAAAGGGGGAGGGGGGGAGAAAAGAAAAGATCAACATTCTCACAGTCCCATCCAACAGGGATAAAGCTTTTCAAGTATTTGTTTTTGCATGCAAGAATGAAATAAGCAAGTATTTACATCCCTATTACATGCCAGCCTTTACTATTGGTGTGTGTGTGTTTGTGTGTATCCAAATGAGAGGGAGGGGTGAACACATACATGAAACTAAGTTAAAAGACATGTGCTGAAAAAGTAAAATTCTGTGACTTGAAAAATGGAGTCTGCAACTAGTTAGCAATAGTGCAAATTTAATAGCATTCTGACATTATTCTGGGAATTCTAGTTATAAGGAGAGACAAGGACCTTTGCTGAACTCTGCAGCCTTGCACCGCCCCAAACACTGTTCAAATCATCCTAATGTCTTTCCCCATTTTGATGGCTTTGTACACATACTTTCAACCACATCATTCTAGCTATAAGGTCTACTAGAAACATGGTCTAAAAAAGGAGGAAGGGAAAAGACAAGAAAGCAAGCTAAATTCTGTGCACAGGGCCACATTCTACACTTTTGGGGTGCTCTTGCCAACTCACAGGGTATGGCAAGCATGTTGGAAAACCAGTGAGTGCTGCTCTGATAGCAGATCTACCAGCAAAACAGAGAAGTTATCACTTCCAGCTGGATCTAGTCTTCAATTTCAGCTGCTAAGAAACAGAGAAAGGAAATGGAGACCAGATGAGCA
>NC_056524.1:155198809-155203347 GCF_019175285.1 Sceloporus undulatus | reverse complement strand
TTTAAATGTGCTCCCGTGATGGACATTTGGCATAGAAAGAGCCACACCTTGTAAACTCCCATTTTATGGCAGGTACAGACAAGATTGTTATCTGTTTGTAATCCTCTCCAATTTTCCCAAGGCTTCTTGAGTCTTTTTTCATATGCAGAAATGAACTTCTTTTAGAGATGGACAGAAGCATAGCATATTCTCTAGAAGTGATGACTTTGGTGCTATCTCAAGAGTTGTGGCTTTGACACTGACAGGCAGCAAAGATTCACTGTAATTTTGTGTTATACGACATTTTATAATCCTGTGAATTTTAAGTAATCTTTTAATTTCTGCTGAAATGCTTTTCCAGTGATTTTTAAAAATTAAATAAGAGAAATATAGTTCTGTTGTTTAAAATTCTAAGCTAATTTTATATACTAAAGAACAAAAACATTTCTATCCTCATGGCATCCATCCACCACCACAATAGTATAATGTATGGTTCCAGTCCCAAGCAAACATTCAACTCTCAAGAGTAATAATGGACAATCATGCTGAAATAAGTATTTAGTGCTAAATAAATAACTGGATTTTTAAATGATTCTCTCAGACTTTTCTTTTTTCAAAAGACCATTCACGTGAACTAAAATGTCCCACTCATAGCAGCTATATCGTGGATTATCTTGCATTATATCCAATGGTTATTTGTGATACTTTAGGGAGCACTCCATCTCATTTTCTGAGATGTATGCATGTACACAGTTAAAGCAATAAAAAAGAACATTGAGGTAGCTGATAAATAATTTCTGTATCATTTGCAATTACTCAATTTTTATTACTCAGTTGTACAACATTCTCAAAGCATAGATTACCATAATATTATTTCAGTTTTACAGAGAAAAATCTGAGGTCAAGAGGTAGTAATCTGAATAAGAAACACACACACTAATTTCTGGTTGAGCTTCAGGTTGGATTGCAACATCCAGTTCTTTGTCTAAAAGTGACACATATTTATGTAAGCCGGCATTTTAAAATGTTATGCTGTTTTTTTAAAAGCATAATTCTCTTTCAATAAATAAAATGTCTCTCTTGGTTTTTAGATAGAGCGTTCAAATGTCACTGAGTAGCTGTCTGAGCACAGTGTTGGCCCCATTATTTCCTTTTTGCCCACTGTGTCTTTATTCCATTGTTGGCCAATATTTTATGGGTTCAGACTGTCTTCTTATATCTGTTGCTGAAAAGCAAACAAAAATTTTAAAATGCTAGGAAAAAATTGTCCAAAACTCTATTTAACTATGACTTTCACATGCATCTTTTTAATTAAATCCATCCCATGGTTACACATACTTTAAAATATCATTCAAAAATCAAGAAATTAAATAAAAATACTATTTAGGCAACTGCCAATAGTGACATGGCTACTTGGACCTTAAGCAGTATTCAACACATTCTTATTATTAATTATTATTAACCTTTATTTATAAAGCGCTGTAAATTTACATTCTGAGGTATACATGTCATAAAGATGTGATATAGTCTTGCCCTACTGTCTAGTATAGGATTCATCTGTATTTGTGTGATTTTTTACTAAAGGTGGGGGCATACTCCTTCTGCACACATAAAATTTATTTCAGCAAGTCACTCAATCTTTTCCAGTGTATTTTACCTGTTGCAGAATTCTAAAGTATCTCTAATTTTCTAGCTGCCAAATATAAGGTGTAGTAATAAAAATGCTACTACGGGCCAGGTTTTATCAGTTTAAAAATGTTACTGTTTTCCTTTGCTTGAAATTACATGACCCAGTTATGTTCCAGCACCTGTCATAATCTGATATTCTTGTGTTTTTTTCTCATATAACTATTTAATCCCTTTCCATACATCTAGCATCTTACTTATTCTAACACTACTTGTATTGTGTGTGTGTGTGTGTGTGTGTGTGTGTGTGATATTCAGAGGTTGTTCCACTGGCCATGCAACAAAATCCAAAATCCTTAAGCAACAATAAAGCTTGCACAATGAATTTTATGCTGTGGAGTTGGTCCCCAAAACACACTATGTCTCTTTCTTACATCTGTTCCTCACCATATTTCTGCTTGTGCAGAAATCCCAGCCTTATTTCATAGTTTTTTCGAACATTGCTTCTGAGTAAGCAAATCATGTATTCTAAGTAAAGAGCTCTATCTGCTGGTGCAGCAAAAGCGCTTCCATCATAGAGCTCTGTACCAAGCAACCACATACAGTAATGGCTAGGTCATGTCTAAAGTCTTGGGTACACACATATCAGAGTGTTTTTCAGAAAGTCACTGTCAAAATTCTTGGCACCTCCAGACCTTGGTAGTAGATACTGGGGAAGACACTCCTTCTCATCCTTAGACCCAGATGGGGGCTCTGCTAAATGGAGTACTAATATGATTAAGTATAATATAGCTGTATATATGTTTGGTGGTATATATT
The DNA here is from genome assembly GCF_019175285.1 of Sceloporus undulatus. Classification (NCBI taxonomy): domain Eukaryota; kingdom Metazoa; phylum Chordata; class Lepidosauria; order Squamata; family Phrynosomatidae; genus Sceloporus; species Sceloporus undulatus. Next base: position 155,200,923 of record NC_056524.1, on the reverse strand, counting down.
TTGCAGCTACCACATCTTTAGCTTACTGTCTCAGTTGATAAACTGAAGGACATATAAAAATAGAGGCTTCTAAATATCAACCAGTGTCAGTGAAGAAAGGAATTGAATCTTAAGGCAATGCAGTTAAGAAGAATCACAATGCAAGTAAGAAGGATCACATGGATCTGCTTATCCTGAAAGATACTCATTAATAGGTTTCACAGTTATGTAATAAGGTGACACATTGGTGGGGGGGGGAGTTTAGATGGGACAAAGAAGGATCCATTACAGAATTTCACATCTCATTTGGATACACATCCTACATGCAAGGAAATGTTAGTTTTAATTTCTAGAACTGAGAACACAACAAGCCAGTTGTTAAAATTGTGTACCAGGTCTGCATCCATAGTCAACTGATTTTTTTTTTAAAGGCCAAGTGTGTATACTAGCCATATGTTTCAAAGTGAGCCTTTTAGACACTGTTCCCAACATCCTTCACCATTGGCTACACTGGCTAAGACTGATGAGAGTTGTAGCCCAATAATGTTAGTGGGGTAACACATCACCCACCCCTTCAAGGCCTTTCAAATGTCATCCTTCACAGTTGGGGGGTGGATTCAAAAAGGGTTTTCTTTAGCCCCTTGTGTTTTTGTGGAACAATTTGTGTGAAAATGAACTGTGCTGTAAAGGTACCACTAAGGAATAAGGGCCCGAACAGACAGGCCAAAATAAAGCTGCTTTGGGTCACTTTGGAAGTATGCTGTTTAAATGACATACGCATCTTAAGAGGCCAGAAGCTGTGCCAAAGCTGTGCTCTAGTCCATTGGGCAATGGTGTCAGTGGCAAGTATCCCATCCTTGAAATAATTTTTCCATACATATTCCCTCCTAGATCAATGTGCACAATGAGCATTGAACAGTGTTTAATCTTCAGAATAAAGATACTGTACAAAAACTTGGGCAAAGGAGGAAGCATTGGGAGTATGCAGGGACGTAGCCAAGGGGGGGGGGTTCTTGGGGTCTGGACCCCCCCTTCCATCAGATAAAATGAATAGTGTGTGCTGCTGCGCTGCTGCACCCAAGCCCCATCATAATGGTGGCACTTAGTCTGGATCCCCCCTTCCCAAAATCCTGGCTACGTCCCTGGAGTATGTGTGCAATATGCAATTATGGCTTATGCCCATGATACATTATGTCCAGCATGGCAATTGCCAGGTCTAGTGGTGGGAAAGATTAGGCAGAAAATTAAGCAAAACATCCCCGACACTGCCAGGGCCCTGTACTATAGAACTAACAGCTTTCCAAGTTTCTTATCTGAGGTATTATTACTCTGAGGGAGCAGCCAAATGGGCAAAGGTGAGAGGAAGCTGTGGTGGGAAATCTGCATAATATGGGCATCAAATGTATGTATAACATAAACCCATGATTTACCAGGTGCAGTATGACCGTGCCCAGCTACCCATCCTGATATTGGGCAAAGAAGAAAGTAAAAGAACAACTTCATCAGATGGTCACAACCCATATATCAGTGTGGGGATCTGGATCCAGAGCCAGAGCAGAAACAGATATAAGATGGTTCAGAGTTGAGTTACAGCACTGAAAGAGCTTCTAAATCTGGGGGATGATTTAAAGAAAACAATCACTCCCCACCCCCCAACTATATCTAACTATATTTTAATTTCATTTTGTTATCTTCTGGAGAATAGATGTAGTACATTACCCATTTTACCCTCAAAATAATCCTGTGATTAAGGCTGAATCCAAACCAGCAAAATAACCCAGATCCAGTAAGCAGTATTCTGCACTGGTTTAATCCCATTAACACCCCACCAATTGAAAATAAACCAGACTGAAATTGTATTGATAGCCACATATTTCCTGGACTTAATATAAAAGGGCATTTCTTCCCATGTTTGTATTAGAGAATTTTAGGTCACACAACTGCAGTGGCTATACTGTTTACCCCCTGCCCAGCATGCATAAACCTATCAACCTGGAGCCTTTCTTGTTTTTCTGTCAATCGTACTACCCACCTTGCATTCTCATTGCATGGCTTCCTCATCCAATTCATGTCCCAATGAGTGGTCACGAGTAAGCAAGGGAACTTTAAATATCCTCCTGCCACACACCAAACAT
>NC_056524.1:155170224-155198784 GCF_019175285.1 Sceloporus undulatus | reverse complement strand
CGCTGGATAGAAAATAAAGGTTAAACACACGCACGCACCATGATGAATATATATATTATATAAGATATATATTCATTTGTAAATCCAGGCTTCTGTTTCAAAATGGAGGACATTTTGGGAATTCACCTGGATAGAAATAAAAGATTAAACATACACACACACACACACACATATATTAATATTCATATGTGTTGTGTGTGTGTGTGTATCCAGGCTTTGCTCAAAATGGAGGACATTTGGGAATCCCTTCTGGATAGAAAATAAAAGGTTAAAACACACACACACACACACGAATATATATATATAATATATTCATTTGTAATCTAGGCTTCTGCTCAAAATGGAGGACAGTTGGGTACCCCTCTGGATAGAAATAAAAGGTTAAAAAAACACATATATAAACCTAAAGATCTAGATCATGAAGTAATTTATATACGAGTGTTTTTGGCCTTTATTTTCTATAAAAGGGGTTCCCAAATGCCTTCCATTTTGAGCAGAAGCCTGGATTTACATTGATATACGAATCGCTCTGCACTGTAAAAATGATGCAGTTTGACACCGCTTTAACAACCATGTCTCTATCCTACAGACTCCTGGGATTTATCGTTTGTCAGAGAACGAGAAAGACCTCGTAAAGCTACAAATCCCAGGATTCCTCAGATGTGCCACATGGTGTCAAACTGCATTATTTCTACAGTGCAGATGCCCCCTTAGAAGTGATTTCCCAGCCTTCCTCGAAATAAAGTCTACAGCACCTCTATTCCTTGGTGATCTGCTTGAGTGTTTTAAACAGTTTTAGCCTTTTACTGTATTTTATTCATTTACCATTATACCTTAAACTTCTAAAATTTCAGGTTTTGTTGTATCATAGTGTAAACCAAGCAGAAATGCTTAAATGTATTGTGGTGTAGCAATTCTATAGTTGCTATACACAGGACAAAAAGTACATTGCCATCTCTTTTCTCCTCTGATCACAAGAATTCTTCAGAGTATGAATCCAGCTGGACTACAGACTCCGGGAACTGCACATTGACAAGGAAGTTAAAGTGTCAGCATTCCTGCAAATCATTTTCTTTTAGGCTAGCCCTACATTAGATTAAACATAATGGCATCGTGGGTTATGGGTGATGGAGGAGAACAGTGGTTTTTAGGTGCTCATATAGTCCAGCCCTAGAACCTCTACGCTACCTTTTTGTATGTATTGTTGTACGCACCCCTTTAATCCTACTTGGAAAGGCAACATGGAAATTAAGCCCAGCAAAACAAGCTTGCTTGATATTTTATTATCTATCAATGCTGGTTCAGTAAGACAAGGCATTATCTCACTTGGACTCTTACTTACTGCCACCAAGTTACCAGCAGAACAAAGAGGACATCTATACAATAACAATATGTTAATGTAACATGCATTATTGAGACCTTCGGAATTGATTTTGCTCATTTGTTTTTTAAAAGCTTGCATCTTGAGCCATGTAGACATGTAGAAAATGTTGAAAGTATGAACAAGTTAAAAGCTCCAGCCTGACAGCAAAGCAGTACAAGCCAGCTCATACCAAAGCAACAAACTGTTTCTTAAAACACCCTACACCCCTCTTGCACATTTTTCCTATTTGATATCTAGTGTGAGGCATGCTTTTAAAGACCACAATGATTATGGAAACATTGGGAATTTTCACATACAAAAGGCATGCTGGCTGAGACAGTGGAAGACCTAGATGTTACTAAAATAAAGGTAAACGTTTTGCGGATTATTCTATCCTCCCTCCCCACCAAAGCTGTCCTCAAGCTGGATTAAAGAGGATGCGGTGGGCTGGGGTGTGTTTGTGGGGTTATTAGGAGTGAGGAGGTCCAGGCCTCCCATTTTGAGGTACCTAAACACAAACTTTGGAGTCCCGCCGCAAGAGAAAGGCCACGGTATAAATAATAAACAAAATTAAAGTTGTCAAGAGTATATCAAGTGTGTGTCTTTCTAGTGGTTTCTGTGGGTCTGAATAACTGGTAGATTATGTATGACAGTGAGAGAGAGACGTACACACACATACCACACGTGCATGTATCATGTTAAGGAATGAAAGAGGTGGTGACCTGCAGAGTGGTGTTTGTATGCCATGAAGGTGAACGGACAGTATTGGTGAAATCTCGCCAAACGGAACAAGGGGATGCCTCCTGCATCTGAAACTTCCACCATGGTTCAAGGGAAGTGATCGCAAGAAAGATTATTTTGGACTTGCTCCTCTGTAAGTGTATAGATGGTTGCAGTCCCAAGGAGACTTTAGGTTTTTTGCATCTTGTACCCAAAACAACCCTGGGTTTTTCCGACTGGGATCAGTTTTTAATTTTCTAGCCCACCCCGCCCCCTCTACCCTCAGCCCCCTCAGAGCTACCATGGAAATTTTGCTCCTTCTTCCAGGCTACTACCACTTGTGGCAAAATGGACCTTTACAGTACTTTAACAATATTTTAACAAATACCAGCCTTACCTCCTCTCAGAATACTTTTCATGACCGCTGCTATGTAGACATCAGAGTCCTCATGCCCTGGTAGCGGGACCAATCCTTCCCAAAAACTCGTTTGTAAGTCTCCACGTTTCGAAACGTCAGCGGAACAGCGTCACCACTTTATGTGGTGGATGAGGAACTCTCGTAGGCTTTGAAGACAGCAGGGATATAGAAGTTCTCCGTACCAGTTCCCCGATGACAGTAAAATAATAATACACCCTGTCCTGCCTGGACGTGAAGAAGTTTTTTCGAAGACCCGCCCATGGAATAGCAGTCCCAGGCCCCCCGCTTGAGAGGCTGGTTGGGGACTGTCCCTGCAACAAGGGTGGAGAGAAGTGGGCTGGCTGAAGGAGTAGCTGGGACAACGCAGTCACTAGCATCTTTTCCCATAACAAATCACGCACATCCATGCGCTCAGGCGCGCCCTTCTTCTGCATGGAGCAAAATAAGGTAGGTAGTTCCTTCTCACAAATAAATATTAAGGCTGCATGGTTTGAATTACCAACTGTGGGCCAAAGGGAACAAGATGAAGGCTGCCAATTGTGTTCCCAACCAATAGCTGATGACATAGAAATGAGACAAAGGGCCTCCACAGATGGGGGGCGCAACGCCACCCCCTTCGAGGCCTGGATGGAAGCTGCCGCGGCCTGGCCTGTGGAAGGACCAAAAAAGCACCCCGTCCCAGCAGGTTGCTTTTTGTGTCCCGGAAGGGGTGCCCCACAAGTGCTTGCCGCACCATAGGACGTCCCCTTCCACCGGAGTGGCCGCCGTTTGGGTGCTGCGCCGCCGCACGATGTCATCAGGTATCGTATAAGGAATGGATGGTTTGTATTAGTGAATGGCACTAGAAGACCGGAAACAAAGGAGAGTTGCAATACATGATATGGGAAGTACCTGGGAAGCGAGCGAGGTTTTGAACCGGCTCGGTGAGTGATGGCACCGTCGAAGGAAAACCAAGACGTAGCTGCCCAAGTGTTAGCTATAAGGAAAGGACAGTCCATCCGAGGGTGGTACGAACTGCAAGAAGTTACGAAAGTTGTTGGACATGGACTTAATGTAGAGGAACTCATCAATCAAATTTAATTTCTCTGTCCCCCCAGGCCAAGGGCAGTGGGCCATTAGAATGGAGAGCAGAAGCCTAAAAGAGAGAGCTTTCCTCCAACCAGAGGGTTGTTCCTGTATCTGCAGCAACCAGGGCTCCCACCGGCTTCATGAAGACGCCTGATCACGGCCTTCAGTGAAGCCCACCTGTGTTGGGAGTATTGTGTGAATGGTTGTGTGAGAGCTCTCTTGTACTTGTATTGTTTATTCTGTGTATTCCCAATAATGTTACATGCAGGTTGTCTAAAACCAAATTGGTTCCTCTTGGTCGGTAAGCACGCCCTACTCTGAAATCAAGTCCACCCTGGGAGGGAGATTTCCACTACACGCCCTTCTCAGTTTAAACAGGTGTGCCCTTAAGTGCTGGACATAACATGCGTGGGTCCTGGACAGGCGAACCACTCAGGCCCCCTACCGAGCCCATGCAGGCTGGGATAAACTGCCCCAAATATTGAATAATGCAGCGACACTCATCAATGTTCTGGTTCTGCTTATCATTAATACCGTAAATCACCACAACCTTGTGATAGAGTGGGTCCGCAAAGAGAGTGGAGAAAAGGAAGGAGTATGAGAAGGATCCTCAAGTGGAGAGAAAGAATTCCCCTGTTTTTGGTGCTAGAGATAGATCAGTTTATAATCCATTCTAATCATAAGGTGATCTCTAAGCTCAACATCTGCAATTCTCCTCTGCGTAGCAATGACCAAGATCCATGCAAGGACTATAAGGTGCCTCTTATTTTCCTCCTCCATTGTGGCTATGTGTTACCAATTGCACTGTACCCCCCTTTCCTCGAGAATCAGACGTAATAAGTATTCCAAGAAGGTTCATAAAAATATCCATCAATTTCTGTCAATAAGAAGAATAATAAGAATTATTGACCCCAATCATCGATGTTAGATGCGATTAGATATATATGATGGCATCTATCGGGGCAATAACTAAAATACAAGTGGCAATATTGGTCGTTGGATGCGCTGTAAAAGCCTTTCAATAGGACTGAATAACCTCCCCTCGAGTGTTTTTCTTGACTGCATCCACCTGCAGAAACAATCCAGTTTTGAGACAGCTTTAAAACCTCCGCCCCTGGCTCAGTGCTAAGGAAGCCTGGAAATTGTAGTTTTATTTGTGTCCACCCAGAGCTCTCCCTCACAGAGAGGCTAACTGGTGTCCCAAACAACAGTCCCCCAGAATGCCCTAGCACTGAGCCAGGCCCAGATAAACGTCCTCTGGATTATTTTTGCAGTGTATGTTGGACCTCCGTGAGAAATAATAAGAATATGAAAGGCACACATAGCCATAAGTTAAAACAGTAATTGCTTTTTTGCGATATTTAGGATTTTTGAAAATGTTTAAAGTCCTCCCATTTCGAATTCAAAAAGACTAAATATCTTTCCCAGAACGTTTCTTTTCTTCCAATAAACTATTCCGAATACATATACACTGGGGTGTACCATCCCCAATGAACACACCCAACCTTCTTTAAAATCTAAATCTGAATGTTTTTTCCGGGTTTTTAATAGTTCGGGACTTTTCCTGATGGAGTATTTGAAGGGCAATTACTTCTCCAACTATATGCCAGTGAAAAATGGATGAAACAACATGCGCCAATGGTTCCATCCCTCTCCAAATCTTTCTATACATAGTTGAATTACCATGGTCAAAATACAAGTGATAGCTAGTCCTACCATGGTAAGTCGACCTCATGTAAAGTTAGCGGCAGATGAATTACCATGGTCAAAATACAAGTGATACTTAGTCTACCATATAGGCGACCTCATTAAAGTTGAGGCCAATTCTGGGGCCCAAATTGGAATTTTGCTTGACCCATGGATAAGTGGAGGGTAAAGCTAGGACATATAGGCGAAGGAGCTAAGGATGATGCAAACAAAACAAGGTCAAAGACTTACAAAATCCTAGCCAGACATAACTTTTTGTGCTCCCTCCTTAGGCCTGGATGGATGAGAGACTAGAGGGATTCATTGCTTCCCCAGGATAGATTAGACGTACTCTGTGCCGTTTTTGCCAGGGCGGATGGGTTTCCTTTTTTTTAAAATAAGAGTAAATACAGTACTTACGTGACCCATGATAAGTCGACTCAATTTGTGGGGGTCCATTTTTTGACCTAGATGTTCTAGACTTATAAATGAATATAACAGTAATATGCAATCTATTTTTAAATGTGTTAACATTGTATTTCCTGTTTTATTGTACCACTTTTTTCCTATGTTTTTTTAAGTGGTGTTGGGTTCTGTTTAGTTGTGAGGCCACCACTGGGTCCCAGTTCTGGAACGTGTGAGGGTAAATATCATGATGATGCCTGACGATGATGCAGAGTTGTTGTTTTAACTCCAGGCCAGTCCCCTTCTGAGGCTCCCAATGAATTCAGGGTGGTAGTGCCATGGTTTAGACTAGTATTTAATTTTTTAAAAGAACAACGGGGATGGCAGGAGTTTATCAACACCTAGGGAGATCAATGCTGAAAAACGGGATTTAAACTAGATTTGAATTTTTTAAAACCCGCAAATGCGGGAAGTGTATCCACACTAACAACTGCCCAAGTGAAATATGCGAAGTAAACTGGAGGTAAAGCCAAGAAAAATGGCAGTTTTTTACGTTCCAGGATGTTCCGAAAGTACAAACTTGGCCATTTTTCTCTGGTTTACCTCTGGGTAACGTTTGTGCTATTTCACTTCAACACGCGCCGTCCCCGTCCCGATAAACCTTCCCACAGTGCGGGCCTTTTTTAAGTTTAAATCTAGTTAAATCTCGTTTTTTTCAGCGGCATCTCCTAGTGGTGATAAACCTTATAGTGACATTAAACTTGCAGACCTGAACAGTTCAACTGACCGCTCAGATAACTGGTGTGTGAAAAAGGGAAGAAGGGAAATTCATCTATTAACACTAGGCATAGAACAACGAGATTGTTTCCTGAGAATGAAGCAAGGTTTAACTAGATAGAGTTAGAAAATATGTTTACGGGTTAAGAAAGCAACTTGAGAAGGCCCCAAAATGGGCTGATGTTTGGTAGAGAGGAGTATGAATGAAGTTATAATTTATGGAAGTATGGGTAAGTAGAGAAGGTAGTAAAATGCCATGATGATTGAAAAGTGTGAGGAGGTATGAGAAGGGTGGGAAGTGATACGAAGATGTGAAGAGAAGAGGAAGAAAGAATGAGTTAGGACAAGAAGTTAGAGGAAGAAGGGTGAAACGAAGAAGGAAGAAAGGAGGGTAAATGAGAGTGAACAGATGCGAGAGAAGAAGAGTGGTTTTCCTTAGGAATGAAAAATTGATAAACCATTAGTGTTAATATTTGGATATGGTTAGATATATGTATGATTATGTAAATATGCCTTTTGCATTTGTGGTGGGTTTTTGTACTTGTACAAGTAAATTGTCTGCCTTTGCCCATAGTCAATAAATTTATTTATTTATTTTTCAAAAAGAAGAAATTCAAGGTGATAGAATTCAAAGACATAGGCCTGTTAGGTCCTTGGAAAATCAGGATGCCCAAAGATTCTTGTAGCATCCCCTGAAACAAACTGAAGAAAGGAGATGGGAGCATAAGCTTTCGGAGGCTCAAACTGATGATAGCTAATGCGGCAAACTTCCTTTCTTTCAGTTTGTCGCCAAAGCAGTGTTGAAAATTCTGGGAATTCTCCCAGAATCTGGGATTGTTAATTTCTTTTCCCGGAAATTTTTTGACTGAATGTTCGGTTTAAATATTGGGGAGTTCTGGGGATTTTGGTAAAATATTCTGAGCTATCGTTCAGGCCTTGTTGGCCACCTGCGCAAAGACCCGGCCCCACTCCCACAAAACATTTCTAGAGCCAACTCATTAGACGACGGAGTCTTTTAATTGTTTTTCCCATTACCAGTTGTCAGGATGAGCTGGAAGATCCTATCGTTTGGCGGCTGGGATGCCCCCCCATTCTCTCCCACCTCCCCCTTAACCTCCAAACCCCTGCAAGGAGAACTTTTCCGCCTCCCTACCTCTCTAACACAATAAACAAGGCCTATCAGGCTGCTGAAGCTTGAACCAAACTTTTACTGAAATCCCCCAAGTCTGACACTTGGAGAAGAGGAGTTTGAGAGGTGGATACCATGGCCCTATTTAAACATTTAATAGATGTCCCATATTGAAGATGGAGCCAACCCTGTCTTATGCGGCCCGAGACTAGGACCGAGACAATAGATTCAAACTACAGGAAAGAGAATTCCTAGCCTAGCAAGTTCACCATTACATCTATGTATGTTGCCCATTGGATGCCAAACTACAACCAAATTCTTAAAGCAAGGTAGTATAGCGATAGGCCTCAGTGAAAAGCCCCTTTAGCAGATACATCCTTTGAGTTAACTGTGCTGCTGAGTTTGACAAAGGATTAGAAGAACCCCTTAGCGTTGGCTGTTCGTGGGGTTCTACTGTCTTAGAAATCATCATCATCATCATTCATCCATCATCCATCATCATCCTATGTTACGTACAGACAGTTTGTTGTCATGGCAACCCATTGAGATGTTGTGTCAGGTGATGAGCAAATCAGAAGTTGTTTGAGAAGCCCTTGAATCCTCTAGCTGGCTGAGGTTGGTTTCGAAGGGGTTCATTGTATGAAGTCCCTCACCATCCTTGCCCTGACACAGAGAGGTCCACACGCTCTTAGTGTGACAGGATCTTGTGTCGTTTCAACAAGACCGTAAGTGAATTTCCCGCCATGTTTTTTGGTAAACTGTAGCAACATTCAAAGATATATGGAGTTTATCACACTGGGCTAATGTTCGGGCATGTAAAGAGAGATAAAGCACAGTTAAAGCAGCCCACAAATAAAGTGCAATGGTGAGTAATTTGCGTGAATGAGTATCACTGCAATTGTGCAAATAAATAGTGTGAATCGCAATGGCACTCTGATGAACAGGAACAGAATGGAACGGGGGGGGGGGGGGAAACGGGTGTTATCACATAGGAGACACCGCCAATGCCTGCGGGGATCCCAATCTATTCCACAGCCGTTCCAACAGTAGCCATTTTGAAGAAGAAGTTAAAAATCATCCTTCAAATCAGCTACTGTGGAACGCTGTGGGAATAGATTGGGAACTCTCGGTGGCATTCTCCTGTGCGATAACCACATTCCCCCCCGTTCCCTGCCCTTCCATTCCCTTCTCCAAGTCAGTGTGGATAAATCGCAAAGTGAATCGGAAATGCATGTCGCTCTTTGCCCCCGTCCTTCTCCTCTCTCACATTTGAACTGCCTTTTTGCTGTTCAAGATGGCAGACCTGTGCAATCCTTCTGTGTGGGGGGGGTAGGAGCTAACGAGTTGAACTTTGCGTCGGCGTAGACCAGATACAACTTGTTGTTTCAACTGAGATGTCCTTCATATCTATTGGGGTTCATATCTGAATCTAGTCATGAGACCGTTTCCATCAACAATGAACACAAGGTGCTTTGGTTAGGTTTTTTGTAAGATCAATTCTGAAACTGTACCAACTGTTCATGCACTCTACCCAAGTATTATGGCAAACAAGGTACACAGTCCTGTTATCATGTTAGCATATATAAACAAGGGTTTGTGTGGGTGTATATGTTTTTAAAAGATAGCATCATGTTACATTTAGTATCAAGGCAAGAATTGTATCTAGATCTAAAGATCTGGATCATGAAGCCATCGTAGGACAGCGAGCCCTTTGGTCCTAGTAAAAATAAATGGGAGAGCTGTCACTATTGCAAATGTGTCTGAAACAAATGCCATTGGCATGGAAAATTGAAAAATCAGTAATAAATGCAGGATGCTTTGGGGCACACGCAGGTTCGAATTTCCCTCACCATGAAAACTCACAGGGTAACATGGGCACGTCACATACTCTTAGTCTCAGAGGTAGGCAAAGACAAGCCCTCTCTGACAATCTTGTCAAGAAAACTCCATGATAGGTAGGTTTTGCCTTAGGGTTACCAGAATTTTGGGAAAGGTTTGAAGGCACCAACAACAAGAGTTAAGAGAACAAACTCCGGGAATTTTGGTAACAGTCCCTTTAACTGTGCTCTTTTAAATTATATTTCAGTTTTTTTATTTTGTACTGACTTTTAATTTTTTTATTGTAAAATTTTTAAATGGTTTTATTTGGGAGAACCCTTTCTGGCACACAGACAGCAAGAAATGAAATACGGTATAGACTCCATGTACAGTATAGTCTAGATTTAAGTTTAAAAATTGACGCAAAAAAGCCTAAATCGACTTAACCATGGGGCATGGTAAGTACTGTATTTTAACTCATATTATATATAAATAATGGTGAAAGGCAAGAGTTTAGTTCTGCCCGGAAGCACTGACCCCACTCTTAACTCTCTCATTGCCAAATGCCCCCCATTTTGAGCAGATTTATATAAAAATATATAAATACTCTCTCTCATTTATATATATATATAAAACACTGTCTCTCATATATATATATATATATATATATATATATAATACTCTCTCATATATATATATAATACTCTCTCTCATTTATTTATATATATATATATATATATAAAACACTCTCTCTCTCATATATATATATAAACACTCTCTCTCTCATATATATATATATATAAGAGAGAGTGTGTTTCGGACCTGTTAGGACCCATCTGGTCCCCCTGCCCACAACAACAACAAGGAACTGGAAGAGCCTTGCTTTGCCTGGGCGCATGCGCATTGCTTCTTCTTCGTCCGAGAAGGCGTTCCCCCCCCTCCCTTAGTCCTTCAGCGTTCCTTCCACTACACTAAGGCCGGGCTAAGCGGTTTGTTGTGAGTGACGCAACAATAAGTGGAACGCTGAGCGGCTTCCTGATTGGCTGCGACGCAAAGGCTGCCTCGGTTAAAAGAGCGGGGAGAGGAGGAGGAGGAGGCAATGATCATTGGAGGGTCACTCACTAGATCTCAGGAGAGATGGCACCGTCTTCCTCCTCGCAGGAGCCCTGCACCTATTTCCGACGCCCCCCGACCTACGTGATGCTGCTGATCACAGCCGGAATGGGTTACTACGGCGTAAGGGAGGCTCCTGGAGGGGTGGGCTGGGGTCTTGGGGCTCGGTGTAGGACAAAGCTGCATCCACACTGCAGATATAACCCGGTTTCATACCGCTTTAACTGCCAGGGCTTTCCCCATTTCTTCATGGGGTTTATTTGCCCTGAACTGATGTCCTTTACAAACATGGGTTTATATAAATATGTTTAATATTATTGTTCTACTTATTGTAATATAGATATTGGTTGGATCTCTTTAATATGTGTGTATTTTATGCAGCTTAATGTGTGTATTTTATGTAATGGTTGTGTTTTTTTTTTACAATAACTTAAACACAATCACAAACAACATTATTATAATAACAGAAATTACATTACTCATACAATACAACCCTTTTAATCCCTTTAATATGTGTGTATTTTATGTAATGATTGTGTGGGTTTTTATTTTTTAAAATAATCTTTATTAGTCACAGTATTTATTACAATAATTAAAAAAAACAAAATCACAAACAACAACACTTTTATAATAAGAGAAATTACATTGCTCATACAAACCCCTTTAATCGCTCAGCCTTCCTATCTTCTTGGCAATTTGCTTTTATTTTCCAGCTTTGAATTTCTACATCTAATATATATATATACTGTATATGTGTGTGTGTGTGTGTGTGTGTATCAGGAAAAAATATACATTGATTACTTATATGTACTTATACTTTTTATATGTATTTTAGTGAGCTGTAATCCCACCTTGATCCATTAAGAGAGGTGGAAAATATAAATAAACATTATTATTATTATTATTATTATTATTATATTATCATTATTACTTATGAACTTCACACCTTGAATAATGAGTGTGTTTTAACTACGTTGTAACCCGCCTCGATCCATGAAGAAAGGCGGGTAAGAAATAAAAATTATTATTATTATTATTTATATCGCTTTTGGTTGCTTAATGACACTCTTCAATCACACTCTTAATGAGTGCTGGGATTTGTAGTTTGGTAATGTACCTAGAGCGCTCTAGCCCCCCCTAATTGTTGTTGTTGTTGTTATTATTAAGCTTTATTTATATAGCGCTGTGTGCCCTTAAGTCAATTCTGACTTATGGTGACCCTAAGGCCAACATCTGGTCTTCCATAAGCTCCCACAATCCATAGCCGAAGTAGTAAGGAATGCTAGGAGATGCAGCCTAAAAGCATCTGGAAAGATGCTGTTTGTCTGCCGTTGTTGTTGTTGTTGTGTGCCTTCATTTCTGACTTATGGTGACCCTAAGGCAACCCTATCATGGGGGTTTTCTCAGAAAGTTTCTTCTGAGGAGGTTTGCCATTGCCTTCCCCTGAGGCTGAGAGAGTGTGACTTGCCCAGGGTCATCCAATTACATAGCCGAGACAGGATTCGAACCTTGGACTCCAGAGTCATAGTCCAACACTTAAACCAGTGCTCCACACTGGCTGTCAAATCTCGCACACACAGCCAAATTACTGCATTAATGTAAAAAGACATAGCTGTGTATTATGTACAAAGACATAATGTACAAAAACATAGTCGACAGCTTATGCAAAGGAGTATTGTAGCACCATTTAAGAGTGAAGGAAAGAACTACTAACTTCTTTCTATCTGTCAGTTACTCTCAAAGTTGCTACAGTCCCTAATATACTCTGAGTACCTGCCTATAATAAAAAATTAAACTGATTTAATCTACAATCTTCTCATTCTCAGGGTACCTTCTTAGCATTTCACCAAACAGGATTATTGAGGATAGCGTAGTGTTAGGAAACATGGAGGAGTGGTGTCACGGTTCCTAAGACCATTGGAAGTATCTGTTTTACAATGGTCTTGGGCGACCCCTGTGAAAGGGACCCCCAAAGGGGTCTCTACCCAAAGGTTGAGAACTGCTGTACTAGGAGATGTTTTTGTACTTGTTGAGATTAGTCAATCTTTGAGTGTATGGTTTCACAGCAGCCTCTATAATCCATTGATAGGGAGGAGGCTGTCCTGAAATCTGAGCAGCGGTAAGTTCACCAAACTAAAAACAGTTTTGCCTATGATGAAAATTCAGTGGTTGGCAATCTCTGGACCGCACCACACCCTGTCTTACTAAAACCGAAATAAAACTGGTAACACTCAACAAGAATGGTGAAATATGCTTTTCAGTGTTTCTGAAAGGAGGTCCCTGGTTGATAACATTTAAAAGGCACTGTGAGCTATAAGCATCTTCTCTTTTGTCTTTTCCCACTGTTCAGAGGAATAGATTTTCTCTGGTAAGAAAGAAGGTGTAAGAAACAAAACAAAGCAAAGTGTATTTTGGGAGGGGGCAGCAAATGGAAGATGTCTTTGAGCTTTGCTGCAAACTTCAATGCATGAGTTTATAGCATTTAGTGGTCTAGACATGTGTCCGTACATTTGTTGTTGCTGTTATGTGTGTTCAAGTTGTTTCTGACTTATGGTGACCGTAACGTGACTCTTATCACAGGGTTTTCTTGGCAAGTTTCTTCAGAGGGGGTTTGCCATTGCCATCCCCTGAGGCTGAGAGAGTGTGACTTGTCCAAGGTCACTCAGTGGGTTTACATAGCCAAGGGGGGTTCAAACTCTGGTCTCAAGTCATAGTCCTGGTCTCCAGAGTCATAGCCCGATGCTTAAACAACTACACCATACAAAAGAATCCCAAATCAAGGCATCTTTTGTTGGTGTTCCTTGAACTCATTTATTACCGATGGAAGTGCAACAGATAATGGTGCTGTAACTGTAAGGCTGAGAGATGATGTGTGTGTTGATGTATTTTAATCATATGGTAATTAACTAAATGTATGTCTTTTGTCTCTCCCCTACCTCCATCCCTGCCAGTGGGCTGTCTTTGCACCTGCCACAATCCCCTACGACAATCTGGGACCACTAGGCACTTTCACGAAATATCTGGTAGAAAATCATAACACTCCATTTAAAATAGGGTAAGCAAAATGTAGCAACCAGTGATGTCTTCTTTCTTCATATTCTGTTTTGTCTTTAACTGTGTATGTATCTGTGTGCATCTACACATTTCCAAGTAGGTGTGGGCTAGTGAGCATCAGGAATTTATTTATTTATTTATATCCCGCCTTTCTCCCAAAAAGGGACCCAAGGTGGCTCACAATATAAAACACATCAAAACAACATTTTTAAAACACTTAAAATAGCCTAATTTAAACTGTAAAATATTAAAAATTTTAAACATACACAATTTAAAACATACAAAGGTTAAAAATAATCTAAACCAGACCTGCACATCTGGGCTGTAGGAAGGGGCCAAAATTAAAATAGGTTAACGTCTTCGGGCCTAATTAAATAATTATTAATAATTATTAATGTTATTAACATCGATTCCATCTTCGTCAGCCTGGCCCTCTCCTCAAGAGAAAGCCAAGCAGCGGAGGAGCATTCCAAGTGTTCACTCATTCTCCACCTTGCCTTGTTCTCAGGAGAAAGCCAAGCAGCGGAGGAGCCTATAGGACAAGTATTTGCCCATCCTCCTCCTCCGCTGCCCAGCCTCCTCCTCAGGAGAAAGCTGGATAGTGGAGGAGCCTTGCTCGGAAATCATTTGCCCATCCTCCTCTTCTGCTGCCTGGCCTTCTCCTCAGGAACAGCAGAGGAGCCTTGAAATCGTTCTACATCATTGCGGGCCACCCGAAATCCGTCGTCTGGCTGCATGCAGCCCCAGAGCTATATGTTGTGCAGGCCTGATGTAAACTAACCGATCTAAACCCGCATGATTTTCAAAAGCTTGCTGGAATAAAAATGTTTTTGCTTCCTGGCAAAATACCAGCAGGGAGGGGGCCAGCCTAGCCTCCTGTGGAAGGGAGTTCCAGAGGGTGGGAACAGCCACTGAGAAGGCTCTCTCTCGTGTCCTCACCAAACAAGCCTGGGATGGTGATGGGACTGAGAGAAAGCCTTCTCCATGGGATCTTATGGCTCTAGGTGGTTCGTATGGGGAGATACGGTCTCTCAAATAGTCTGGACCTAAGCCATGTAGGGCTTTATAGGTCATGACCAGCACTTTGAATTGTGCTCAGAAACAGACTGGTAGCTGGTGAAGCTGTTTCAATAGGGGAGTTATATACTCCCTATAACTGGCTCCGGTCAGCTTTCTAGCTGCAGCATTTCAAACCCACTGAAGTTTCCAAAGGCAGCCCCACATAGAGTGTGTTACAATAGTCCAAACGGGATGTAACCATAGCCAGATCTGACGTCTCAAGGAATGGATGTAGCTAGCACACTAGTTTTAACTGTGCACTCCTGGCCACTGCTGAAACCTGGGCATCCAGGCTCAGAGTGGGGTCCAGGAGCATACCCAAGGTGTGAGCTGCAACAAGCAATTTAGGCTGCAACAAGCAATTGTTTCAAGATGGATGTTGTGAAACAGGGTGCACTCAAGCTTTCCAGTAGATGATACATAGAGAATTCAGGGAGCAAGACTTCTGTGAGCAGTACAATGCAGTCATGTTTCTCATGGCATGAAAAGCAGAAGTCTGAACATTAAAATTCTTTTCTGTATGATTAAAAATTGTAAGATTCTGCAAGATTAAAAACTGTGATGCCTTTATCAGAACTAGCATAGACAATGTGTGGGGAAACCCATCCTTTTGTAAACTAACTCTTAGAATCTCCCAGCCAGCGTGGGTAATTCAGAAAGTAGTAGAAAAAGCTCTGGGAATGGACTGCCAGGTGTTTGATGAGCTTTGTTACAGTATAAAAGCAGAAATGTGCATTTCTGTGTCATGTATCTTGCCTGCCATGGATTTAGTGTAACTACAGATTGTGAGTTGCAGCCGGGGTGAATGTGTGTTGGCACATGGAACTAGTGTGATGGGATAGGTGTTGATTATGAGAACTTGTTGCTCACATTCCTTTGTGCTGAAACACAAAGGGAAAGGGAACAAAGGGAAGATGCTTGGCATGAGACGACCCAAGGCCATTTGTCTGAGAAAGAAACAGGAGTGGTTGGTATGGAAATTCTAGATGGACAAGTGTTTTTGCTTTTGTAACAAATGAGAATATAGCTTGCCAATGATTTGAAACTGGGGTTTAATTAAGCTTTGCCAACATTTGCTATTTAATTCTGACAACATCTCTGGTGTAGACCTATAATTGCTGAATAAAGGTTTTCTGGGTTTTACCACTGAAGCATGATATGTCTGAACTAAGGGAGTCACTGGATTTGACAGCATAATACTAGAATACAAATCCTCCTGAGAAACATATCAGTGCAGACCTTCTTCCTTGTATCCTGCTTCTAAAATAGCTACATGGTAATATTTGCAGGTTTCTCTTTTTCTGGATAACACATCACCTTGCAACCATTTTATATCTTCATTCAAAGTGTATAAAATTAATAAGATAGAAGACTATTTATATGAGTGTTTCTGGGGCTGTACTTGTGCCTGTGGTAGTGCAGAAAGAGCAAGGAGAATAATTATGAGAAGAGAAGTTTGGCTTTCATATTTCTGTATCTTGAAGAAAATCATGCTTCTAATCTGTATGATGGAGATACAATTGAAAGTATTTGAGTAATGGTGCTAAAGGCAGCAGATCCCTGTCTGATCTTGGAAGCAGAGTAGGTTCAGACCTAGCTATCCCTTGGATGGGAGACTGCCAATGAACACCTGTAGGCTGTATTTCAGAGGAAGGAATTGGCAAAACCTCTTCTGAATATTCCTTGGCTAAGAAACCCTACAAAATTAATGGGGTTGCTATAAGTCCACAAGCAATCTGAAGGTACATACATATACACATGCTCACATATTTGATTAATATTTGCTCATATCTTAGCAACTATAAAGGTAGCTGAATAAAAATTGTTTTTAACTCAGAATTCCCCATAATGTCTACTTTGGTGGGGTGTTCCACTTGTGGTTCTCCAAATATTGTTGGGCTACACCTCCCTGCATCTTGAAAGAACATAGCCAATGGTGATGGGAATAGCAATCCAACAACATCTATAAGGCCACAAGTTGCCCATCTCTCTGGTAATGCTGAAATTGAAAGCATGCCACTCCTTCTGTGAGTGCTTTCAGAAGTATCAAATTATGACTGTTAGTGGAAACATATCTGTACATTTAATCTGTTAAGTCAGAAATGGGAATGATACACTCAACTGCAAACAACATCTGGAGGACTGTGTGGTCCTCCCTCCACCATTAATATAAAGATGCGGGGCAAACATTTCTGTACGATGTACTCATAAATAGTGTTTTAATCCAAACCATGCTGTAACTGTGCCCCATTGAAATGAAAAAGAAAAAAAACAACTACGCACAAGAACATAGTTTTTGGGATATTTGTTTTGAGTCTTTCCCTCTGGCCCTAACTTTGTTGTGCCTGGCTTTAGAAAATGTCATTTAATTAACTCCATTCAAAAACAGTGTTGTTTTAATTTACAGGTATTTGATCAGCTGGTTAATTCACATTGGGGAAGCACTTTATTCTTTCAAGCTATGCAAGTAAGCTATTTTGATTTCTTTCCCTTTTTCATCTTTCTCGTCTCAATATTGCCAGTTCTCTGAAATGGCATATGATGGAACAGGCCTGGGTCTGGGCTGAAATACCAGTTCCTTTGGGCACAAATATTCTTCACATGCATTTATGAGAAAACAGTCCCTTTTGCAGTGGTACAGAAATGCCAAAGCTTGGAAAAGTTACATGTTGGACTACACTTCCCGAATCCCCCAGCCAGCATATTTAGCTCTGGACATGACACACAGATGTATCATTTCACCTCCTCTTAGTGAGAACTCTACTACTGCTTTCCACCCCAATCCAAGGAGGCTGTCCTAGTCCTAAACCAATATCTATGGTCAGTAATAGACTGGATGAGGGCAAATGAATTGAAACTTAATCCAGACAAGATAGAGCTGCTCCTAGTCAGTCAGAAGGCAGATTAAGGAATAGAGATCCAGCCTGTGTTAGATGAGGGTGCATTCCCCCTGAAGATACAGGTTCAAAGTTTGGAGGTATTCCTGGACTTAGCTTTGAAATTGGAGGACCAGATTTCTGCAATGACCAGGAGTGCTTTTGCACATTTTGCACATTTAAAATTTGTGTGCCAACTGTACATGTCCCATGAAACACCAAATCTGGCCTTGATGGCACATGCCTTGGTTACATCCCATTTGGACTACTGTGACACACTCTACTGTCTCAAAGCTGCATATAGCGTGTCCGCATATAACGCGGGCGCGCTGTACCAACTTCAATGTCAGCACCATATAGAGAAAAAGCACATGTGTGTGGAGAAAGTATGTTTGAAAGAAAGAGAATGGAGAGAGTTTACCTGGAGATGATGGGGTTCCATATGTCTGGAAACAGTCAGATTGGGGAAAGCTGTCCCAAAGCATTGTATCTTATTTCATAACCAAGTTTCATTCAACCTGCATCTCTCTTCTTTCTACTGTCACAAACTCATTTGTTTTATTCATTCTTCAAATACCTTGTTTGTTAATGGTTACTAAAATAATTTTGGTTAGAGGTCATCAGCCTACCACAAGTTAAGCAAAACTGGATAGCTACAAAGATAGGTCAGTGATTCAAGAAAAGAGTGTGGGGATTTCACTTTATATCCCACTACTGGGACTACCAAATGCAAGGTTTCCAGCTTTTATGTAAGGGTTCCACTCTTTATTCTACCTCTGAAAGTGTGGGATTTTCCACATAGGCAACCACACCAATGCCATCAACTGTCAGGATTCCTCTTAGGCAGTCCCATCACTGTGGCCAAATGTGGGGTCTTTACTTTTAACCCATGAAATGTGATGCCTTCAATGGCATGCAGATTGAATGAAGCTTGATTATGAAATAAGATACAATGCTTTGTTAACGGCACTCAATGTGAAGACTCTCTTTAACCCCAGCTCTGCCACAAATAAGGACCTCCTTCTCTTCCTTGTGTGACACCAACTGTGGGGCCAATCTAAATGTCCTTGGGGTTCCTATGAGGATAATACTTTATCCCCAACAGGACTCCACCTTTCCACCTTCAATGAGGCCACCATAGCCACCTTGTCTGAAACCAGGCTCTCAGAATGATGGTGATTCCAGAAACAAAACTTATTTATAGAAATAAAACATAACAAGCAGTTTATTTATATATTTCATTAAAACACTACTCTCATTCATCTCAAGCCAAAATCATTGACTCAGTTCAAGCTCCTTTCTCGCTCCACCCTTAGTCTAACCCAAACCCCATTCAAACTCTTTTCTCACTGCCCACTTCTCAAGCCCTAGGCTAAATTAAGTTCCACTCCAACTGCCATTTATACACAGCTCCTCAAACATTCCTCTATTCAGCATCTGCTTCAAGACTCCATTCTCCCCTCAACACCTACGTACCACATATTCACAATAAATCAAGCTACACGCACAACAGCTTGGTTTTGTAATCTGAAACATTTGACAGTCTCTTGAGCATATTCAGAACATTGTTTTCTGTACAGCTGAATCACTGCCTCTTTTCTTCACTCCCATTCAATTAGTAAGGTGTGCAGTGGTGTCAGTTTCAGAGCACAGGTTTGGCATCAGGACTCAGTAATTCAAAATACAGTCTGGCAGCTTCAGTTATAATTATCCAATTTCTAACAACCACATCCTTTGCTTCACCCACCATCTTATCATATATAATTTAAAGGAAGTGGTGGAATCTTCTTGCAAAGGAAGTCAGAGTGGCTGTGAATTTCTGGCAGACAGCTGTGTTATTTTGCTTGGCTTTTGGTCCTTAACATTAGGGTGGCTGCTTTGTTTGTTTGATCTGTGGCTTTCAAAATGATTTTTAAGGCAGAGTTTTAGGTTTGTTTGTTTTTTAATTCATGTGTTTAATGCTTTGTTTTTATCCTTTGTACATTGCCTTGGAGACCCTGGTGGATTCTGATTTAACAGACAAATACCTTAAATAAAAATGAGGAGAGAAAGAGGGGCAGGGATAAAAAAGCAGACTAGGAAGAGGAGAGGGAGAGAAGTAGAAATCAAAGAAATGAGAGAGGAATTTGAAGAAATAATTATTTTAATTATCTACGTGCAGAGCACTATTTGAACAAGTTTACAAAATAAGATCATACAGGTTTGCATATTATACAATAATATACAATTGGAAATGGTCCAGAATATAATCATTTGGCAGAATGAAAAGCATTACAACCCACCTCATGCCTCAGAAGTACTCCAAACACTTTCTTTCCTTACAGGTCCATGGAGAATGGTATTCCTGTCTTTCAAGTTTAAAAGGCCTGATATTCTGAAAATAACCCAGCATACATGTTTCTTAATTTAGGTTTTTGTTCTGTTTTGTGTCAATATCATGTCCATTTGTTTCTTTCTTCTCCACAGGGAAAAAGGCATCTCAGGCCACATAACTCAGCTTCTCTGGTTTCTTCAAACACTTGCATTTGGAGGATTTTCTCTGTACTATTTGAAGATTTACAAACCGTCAAGGAAAGCCAGTGAAAGATTCAATCAGAAGACAAAGTAGAAACATAGTCTGGCATTTAGGTATTGGTTTCAGGTTGAGGTTGACTGAGCTCCTGGATGTTTAATGTTTTCCAAGTATATAATGTTCTAATCAAGAAAGATACTGGTGTGTTTTACACATCTCCTTTGGATTTTGCAGCGATAGGGGAAGTTAAGGAATTCACTAATGATTTCTTTCCCTTGAAGATGATAATAGGTGAGCGAGCCTTCATAGTTAGATCAGGGAAAACTAATTAAGTAATTGAGACCAAGCACTACCACCCACAAGTTGTGGTATAGGGACTGTATAAAAAGCTTGACTAAAGCTTATTCTGGAACTAAAATGGGACCATACTCTCTACTTCTCAGGTCTATATAGTTCTGGTCACCAGCTGAGCTGCATAGACTGATATGGTGGCACAGTGAGCTCACACCTGGTCATATGGTCCTGACCTGACATTAGGCCTCTCTGTTGGTCCTCCTGAGTGGGGTTTATATCAGGTTAGGTGTGTGTGTGTATGACCCTACAAATGTTTGGCTGCAGTGCCCAGCATCTCCCATCATTGACTCTGCTAACTAAGGCTGAGAAAACTTGAAGTGCAACAACACCTGGATGCCTATAGGTAGCCCACCTCTGCTTTACACATTAGCTGAGCTAATAACTTTTGCTACTGACTTTCATGTATATACATACCATGAGAAAAAGGGTGAGAATGATATGGTTTTCCAAATGTAGTTGGTTCCCCAACTTTCAGCAGGCTTGGCTAGCACAGCTAATGATAAGGAGTGTTGGGAGTTGTATTACAGTTATATCTGCAGAGACACGATTCCTTTGTCCATTGTAGAGAGAGCTCTGAGCAAGAGGGCAGGGCATGGCTTGGACCATGTACAATCTCAATGCCTCTCTACTTTTGTTCTGTGTCCTTTGTCCAACCTGTAAATGAAACAAATGTTTATATCTTTTCAGGTAGTTGTATCTTTCATTAACATTTGGCTAGCCTGACATTGTTCACTCTTGGCTGTCGCTTAATCCTTTCCAGTTTCTCCAGATTAAGTATCATTCAGTTTAATGGGCTTCTCCTCAAGCACATGTGGATAGTCTTAATATCTTTAAAGTCTAGTAACCTTTTCCCCTAAATGCTCCACATACCCACCCACCCAGGTTGACATGTTGTTTTGGTGCCATTTGAACAGCTCAGGACTTGGATCAGCTGTTCTTTGGGATTGCAGCTCCCAACAAGCATGATTTGCTATAATGGCTAGCAGATTCTTAAAATTGTAGTACAAAATTAAATTTTACAGGGTGGTATACAAAATATATATGTTGTTCTAATTAAGGATTACAGCAGGCTAGGGAAGTGTTGAATAGCTTGGATGTCATGATAATGGAAAGAGTGGCTACCATCTACACCAAGGGGTTCATCATGTACAGTTACAACAATTCCCACTTTGGCAAAATGGAAAAAAACCTGATACAACATGTGAAAGATAAGAGGTCGTATGTTGTGGGAACTCATGTGAATAATTAAATCAGTTTAACAATTTTTGAGAGAGTTACTGAAGCATTTGCAGCTATGGGAAATATATCTGTATGTGGATTTGCACTGTGGGGATAAAAGAACAACACAACAACCCATGTTGGCATTTAAAAAACAGCAGAAAGACAACTGAAAGCCAGGCTTTAAACGGGCAAGGGGATAATTATTAGCTGGGTGGAAAGGTTGCTGGTTATGGAGAACCGGGGGGGGGGGGGGGGATGCTCAAATGGCAAATCTTCTAGGAATTGATTAATTGAAACTGAGCAGTACTGAACAATGTCCATCCAAATGTGTGAGTTTCAGTTAAAGAATTGTGAAGTGGTGTGGCATGGGAGACAAGAATTCCTACAGTTTAGAAGATTCAAGATGAGTCAGTTGAATACCAAACATGACATGTTCGAGTTGCCTTTATTGATGCAATGCAGCATATGAATGTGTTGGAATAAATCTGTTGGACATTGCTTAATAATCATGCAACCTTGAAGTTTTGCAAGAGTTCATTGTTATAAAACTGTAGCTTGATGATATCTCTTATAAAAGCTTGTCCTAATTAAACAAAATTAGGCTTCTTCTGGAATAATCTAATTTGGCTCACACAAAACCTAAGAGTGTTATTGTAAACACTAGACTGTAGGCCAGTGAGAATTTTGAAAGGCAATCAAATTTTGTATGAATACTAATATCGTTATGCTCAGAATTGCCACCCATAATGGGCTACTTAAGAAGAAATCTTTCTTCCAACATAAGGAAGGTGAGAAAGATTGGAATGTCTGACTGTTGAAGCATTGGGATATATTTGTGCAAATGTGAATTTCCCCCCTATTTACCTGGAGTTTAGCTAGGTCCTTAAACAAAAGAAGACGAGAAGAGTCCTTTCCTCCACTACACAGACCTATTGGCATGAAATATGTCTTTAGGGTCCTTTATTGTACATTTTAAGCAGGCTTCATTTTATCACAATTCATTTCCTAAAGGACACAGAACTGTTTGTTCTTAGATTTTGTGCTGTAAGTTTTACTCAAGCTCAGCTAAAGAGAAAAGTGGTGATAGCTTTCCCTGACCTGAGGTTAGAACAAGACAAGCCAGTACTATATTTTGTAGCAGTTAAGCAGGCCCTGTTCTCAGAGGGGTGACATGGAAGGATGGGAGAATGTTGGTTTCATGCCTGATGTTTACTTTACAAATGCTTGTTTAAGTTAAAAAGTTCTATAAATGCTAATTGTTTTCAGAATAAAGTTGTCCATGTTGACCACTCTGAGCTCTCAGTTGGACTGGGAGCCTCAGTGGACAGGAATGCCTTGGCCAATGCTCTGTGTGTTTCTTACTTCCTAACCTGATTCAGGGCTCTTCCCAGCTCTGCATCTTACCTGGGGTGAAATGGAGAGGCTAATATTTTGGTCTCTCCCAATCAAGGTATTAATAGCAAATTGCCAAGTAGGGCAAGACAATGTGGTACTATCTCACTCATGTTCTCCAGCAGTATTTCAAGGCATGCTACCATAGAAATCAGGATTAAAGTAAAAGGTTTAAGATAATATGTACTGTTAATTTTGGGCCTTCCTAATTTGGCCCTTGTTCTGAAAAAGGATCCACGTGTCTGACATAGTCCATACATATGCTAAATGCTGTTTATTTTATTCTATTACCATATGTACTCAACTGTAAATCAACTTCATGCATAAGCTGAGGACAGGTTCTTGAGTCCAAAATGATAGACTCTGATATGACCCATAGATAAGTTGGGGCTAAAACTTAGAAGGATGTAAGAAAGGATGTAAAGGATGAAACAAAGGAAAATAATGCCACAGAATTTACAAAATCCAAGCAGCCATAACAGTTTGTTCTCATTGTAAAGGCTAAATGGATGAGGAGGGAACTACGGTAAATTGTGGCTGTGGGATATGTGGGGAAGGCAAGCAGAGCTAAGAAAGCATACACATTCCAAAAAAGATGAAAAGGCAGAGCAAAGAAGATGGCTATTATGTTAGTAGGGATTATAGACTTTAATTTAATGTGATAACTTTGCCTGATTTTAATCCAGAAAAGCTGACAAACATACAGAACTGTCCTATTGAGATCCTTCAAAGCCCAATTCCTCTTGGTGCTCCTTTGAAGGGAAATGCCAAAGTGCTGCCACTTTCCTGCCCAGGCATTCAAAAAGGTCAGAAGCGGCACTATGGCATAGGGAGGCGGGGGATCCGTGCTTTTTTAAAGTTTTCCTGGGATGGATAAAACTCTCACCTTTTGCCAATTAGAAAAGGGGAAGGTTCCCTTTGAAAGTATAGTACTTAAACTGGCCCATGGATAAGTCAACAAAATTCCTAGACTTATACATGAGTTTATACAGTATTTACTTACATTTATTCTTCAGTGCCTACATAAGAGAAGAGCTCTGCCTATAAAAACACAGCTGTTGCAATAGATGTAAGATACAGAAAATAGAATGGGGTGGGGAAGAT
The DNA here is from genome assembly GCF_019175285.1 of Sceloporus undulatus. Classification (NCBI taxonomy): domain Eukaryota; kingdom Metazoa; phylum Chordata; class Lepidosauria; order Squamata; family Phrynosomatidae; genus Sceloporus; species Sceloporus undulatus. Next base: position 155,174,715 of record NC_056524.1, on the reverse strand, counting down.
ATGACACAGGATGGAGAACAGTTTGAACTGTTAGTGTGGTTATCTTGTCAGAGAATTAAATCCAGGTTTGGCAAAGGTGATTCCACCCCCACTAATATTCCTCTTCCTGTGGTTTATTTACATTATATCACCAAGATGTATGGTGGTCTTCTGAGTTTACATGCTAATTAGTATTCAGGTTAGGAAAGTAATAGAGGAAAATGGAGGGACAGTGGACCCTTGGTATCTGTTGGGTTTTGATTCCAGCCCTCCCACCCACTTTAGATACCAAGATCCGTTGATATTCAAGTCACATAAACACAATGGCATAGTGAAATGATGTCCCTTCTATAAAATAGTAAAATCAAGGTTTGCTTTTTGGAATTTACATATTTTTAAAATATTTTCATGCCGTGGATGGTTGAATCCATGGATAAAGAATCTGGATATTTTTATTATTGTAATTGAATACATAACAAACATTTATAACATATATACATACATAAAATACATAACAATTTATTTACAGATATAGATATAGCACGGGCCTGGCTTATACCCTGAACAGATAGATAACATGATAAAGAATCTGGATATTGAGGGCCAATTGTACAATCATGCAATGGCCTTTAACCTTTTATTTCATTTGGTGTGTACTATTGGGGGGGGCATGAGGACATTGCTCACCAAATATGAATTGTGCCCCCCCAATGTCTATGAAAACCCAATGCCTATGAATGCACATATACACACAATGAACATATTCCTAACATTGCAATAACTTAAAACTTCTGTAGAGCATTTAGAAATTCAGTTTATGCATCCAAAGAAAAGGGACAAGCAAAGTTACCAAAGGAATGTGAAAAGAATCATAGGTGAGAATGATTTTCAATGTCACTCTGCTAGAAATTTGTGAAGGAAAATTTCATGGGAGAGGACAGAATTCTATGGAGGCAAACTGGTCTCATTTTGCTCTCTCCTATAGTTACACCATTCAGTTTGCCCATCTTGCCTGTAAGGCTGGATCTCACTGGCCAGTAGCCACATATCTCTTCATATCAGGAGATACACCAATTTCATGTGTCTCCTGCTCCTGTTTCCTTCTCTGCTCTGTCATCTTCCTCAGGAGGAGTGCTTGTCACCACAGGCAGGGAAAGGCAGAGGTCAACATAGATTCCTAGCACATCTCTCTACACGAGGTGAAATCATTCCTGTACAAATGTATATCAAGATTAGAATTGTCATGCACTTATGGGGGCTTTTCTGACACCTCCTTCCAGTGACACTGACATTCCCTCTCGTAGTGCTTCACAGGCTGATGTGGTAAGGATGCACTGCCAGGGAATGGCACCAAAATTGTGCTCACTGGGTACAATTGATTCTTTCCCCTGGAAATGTGCCAGTGATGGGCAGCTCAGGAGCCAGAATGAGTTCAGGGACCACCATTTTAAGCAGCTCTGTTGTATAACTTTTAAGGACTTTTGTTTCTGAACTCTGCATTCCTACATTTCAAAAAAATCTTTGGTACGTTAGAGACGCGCCAAAGGGGCATGCTAGGGTTAGGAAGGGGCATGTTAGGGTTGAGAAGAGGCGTCCTTTCCAGATGCCCCTAACCCTAATACGGACCAAGTCCGTACAAAATGGCGGCGCCCATTCCACACGGGCGCCGCAATTTTGACGTAGCAGACGCTTTGCGCACTCATGTCACGCAGCACATGACACTGCGAGTGCGCCATTGGTGCCTTGCGGCATCATAACCGCCACAAAGAAGCACCATTTTGGCTCTTATTTGCAGCGCGGAGGAGCCGCGTGGTTTGGCTGCAGTGGCTCCTTCGCGCTGCAACTGGCGGCGGTGGCAGAGCGCCGCTTCTTGGCGCTCTGTAACGTGCCTTTATTTACTTAACACAGAGAGAGGAGAGGTGTGGTCATTTGGGTGTTTGAAGAGGCTTTTGTTTCTTCACAGGAATAATTTTCCATCATTGTTCCACTTCCTGTAATTGTTTCCAATTTTCTAAAATACGTTCTGTTTTAATGTACTATTTTTGTATGATTTTAATTGTACTTTTTTTTTTTTTAGTGTGAGCTGCCCTGAGTACCAGTTTGGGGGAAAGGGTGGGATATTAATAAATATAATAATACACCCTTTGTATGGTGTGGCACCCATGTTACTGCAATTGTGGCTTTAGTAGTGCAGATTAAAATGGAACTATTTCTTAATTATGCAGCCTCAAATCACATTAAGCTGTTGTTACTGTGTTGTTTTGCAGTCACATCACACAGGTCATTCTTGTTGAGCTAGTGATCACCTGCAAACCCAAGAGAATGTTTACAAGTGCAATTACTAAGCCAGGCTTTCCCCCATTCTGTATTTAGGTATTTTATTTCTAGTTTTTGCCTGGAGGCAAAACTTTCCAGTTGTCTCTGATGATGTCCCTAAGCTTACAATGGCACGTGTTTTGTTCCTGTTCTTTCTGATTTTGTGCTATGTTCAACCAACCTGGGGAGCTGGTATAAAAAGATCTCTGATCATATAAGGAGCAGACAAAATATTTTGGGTTAAACAAAACATGTATGGATCTCCAAAATAAAAGTGAGCAGGAGCAAAATCTGGGACTTTCTGGTCTTTTTAACCTGTCTGGAGGCACTTCAGGTTTCAGTCCAGTTGTCCGTTCTATTAATATAATTTTGAATGTTAGTCTTACCATCCAAGTGATCACTGATGCCTCTTAATTGTGTATCATATGTAACACTGGATAGAAATACCTTCCGTCCTTTTATTAGTTTCTTTTTAAATGTTGAGACACAGAAGGCACAAAATAGAGCCCATTTAACATCTCACTTACTAGCTCCATTTTGATGTGGATGAGCATTCTTTGAGTATAGTTTCCCAGCTAGCTATCAACTCACCTTAAGATCTTATTTGCATTTAGCTACTGTTCTAAAAATATTGTTTAGCAGATAGTCTGAATCTGTTGAAATCAATACAAATTACATTTTCTTTCCCATAACTGGACAATCCAGGAGAGAACTGTTTTGGTCTTGGAGAGCTGGATTGCTTCCTGGGAGTAATTTGGCAGGATGGATTATAATATGGGGGAGGCTGGTTGAACCCAAGCTATTCCACCCCTTACACATGATTCATCTTGCCCTCTTCCCATGCTTATTTCCATTTCTTCAGTATTAACAGAGGCATGAGATTTTGTGCCTGCCTCTACCCTGATAAAGTCTCTGTTTCCATTCCAAGTGATTGCAAGAAGCCTGCAGTGAGAGTTCCTGGTATGAAGGCATGGGAATTTGTGTAGTTATTCTGTATCTGAATGCAGAGGAAAAGACAATGGTACATGTGAAAGGTATCTAGGAGTCCTAGCAGATCACAACTTGAACATGAGTCAACAGTATGATGTGGCAGCTAAAAACAATGCAATCATAGGCGTGTAGTCAAGATGGAAAAGTTATTAATGAGCAAGAACTCACAAGCTTGGAGTCTGCAGCAGTCTACAGAGAAGGGCAAGATTCTGCCCCCTCCAAGTTAATTTAGTTCAAGCTATTTTTGCATTTTGATCTCAGTTTGAGGCGGACAAAGTATGCCGAAAAGAAAGGGGGAAACGAAAGGAAGAGAGAAATAGAAGCATTTGAAAAGCAACTGCAAAATCTTAGGATTAATTAGGACTCTTTGCCAAATCTGGACAGTTGGAAGATATTTATTTATTTGGAATATTCATACACAGCCCTTCAACCAAAGGCTCCCAGAGCAGCTTGCACACGGTTAATTTGACAGTTCCCTGCCCTCAGGCTTACAATCTAGATAAGACAGAGAGCACCCAAGGAAAAGGGGACATCAAGGGTGAAGAGATTAAGTTCCTCATATCCTGGCTGCTTTCTTTCTATTTTAGAGGTCACAGCAATGGAAGTTGGAATACAGAGGGAGAATCTCTCACCAGCAACTGGGACCCTGAGGTTGAGACTTCTAAGACTGAATAGAGAGCAAAAATTGGTGGCAAAGGGAGGAGCTGTAACGCAAGCGATCATCAGCAGAAGCAGGGTTAAACAAGAAACACAAGGCATGTTTATGATCGGTGAATCCTTAGACAATGAAATGTTAAGAACTTTAATCCTTCAGGATTTTAAGAAACTGGTTTGAATGTCATTTTTCCTGGTTCAGAACTTTTCCGATAGTAAAAAACGTAGGTGTGGTTGGGGGCTGTAACAGATTGGAAGATGGCAACCTCCATCCAGCAAGGATGTTGTCACCATTTCACTTTTAACTTTAAGTTTATGCATGGTGACTGGCCCTAATAATCCTCATTCATCACTGAATGCAAGAGAGAAGGCGGGGGGCAGAGACAGTCATTTTCGTGTACACCACCTTGCCTCCTCCAACCCAAAAGGACTCGGTCAACACCCACCTAAGCATGCCTGATCTACTACCACAACATTGATCTCATGGCTGGGCTTGGTCAGAGCAATGTTTGGTGTGTGGCAGGAGGATATTTAAAGTTCCCTTGCTTACTC
>NC_056524.1:154954599-155160224 GCF_019175285.1 Sceloporus undulatus | reverse complement strand
TACTAGGCTTCACTGTAGAGTTCAAACATCCCTTCCTATTCTTTGACTGACATCTTGATAGTTAGCATAAGACTAAACACTCCCTGCACTCAGATCTCCTTACAAAAATATCAGAATTGCAACTCAGGCTGTTTGGCTTATAGAGATCTAAAGGAGTTGTTATAATTTGTTATAATTTAACATTTGCTGCAAGGCATCCCATCATTTTATTAGATCAAGCATATTGTATTTTACCTCATTAAGATATGCAGCCAAAAATTAGAGCCAAGAAATTGGAACATTCCTATCTAAAAAGCCATAACAAATCATCTGACTTTGCAAACTGTTTTAACTTAAAGCTAGTTTACACTGAGTATGTTTTGGTACTGCTATATTCCTTCTAAGTGGAGAACTGTGGAACATGCTTGTTGGTTTGGAGCCCAAAACATGTATAAATATGTCTGCAATGTGAATATATATATATATTAGGCTAAAACTGTGGCCAGCTTGTAGCCTATGATCCCCATATAGGCATTGGTTTAGTTTTTGGGGCACCATGAAATGTTCATAAGCATTGAGGAGGCGAGTTGTCAGTGATACAGTGCAGTTCTAAGAGGGATGTATAAAGGCTGCTTGGATAGGAAAAGTCGTTCCATATGAAAGTATGAAGGTAGGACAAAGAAAGAGGGATGTGGGGGCATTTTGAGCAGTGGGGGCTGGCGAGTGGTGTATAGTGCTGCAGCCCCACAGGCGGCCAAAGCAGTCCCCAAAATGTGACAGTTGCCCACCTCTGATATAGGCAAATTGCAAGGAATTATTTTAAAAAGGAAAAACTGTCAATGAGCGTTTATACAGATTTACTCAGGTGCAGGATTCAACTTTTTGTTTATTTTACTATACAGTTAGGATGGCTTGGAACAGGATGTGGGGAAAAAATCTTTCAATAAACTACAACAAGACTTTGTACATGACTCTTAGTAAAAAGGAGAACTGTTTTGTGTTACTCCATTAAATGTGCTTTCCATCTTTTCCCCCCAAAAAATATATATTTTGAAAAGAAACTATGTGACAGTTGGAAGGTAAAAGTCTTATTTTTTTTTCTTGAAATGGGGTACTTTTCTGTTTTAAAAATTTCTATTTTCTAGCTAAAGCAAAGTGAATTCCCAACATATGTTTTAATGTATTGCATGTATTCCTCTTGGCTATGAAAGCTCTAAAAATCTGGAACCAATTGAGAACTTCTGCTATAAATATTCTTGTCTGGCATTTTACCAGCAAATAAAATTGCCCCATTGGGAATGGTTAAAACTGTCCAGATTGGTCAAAAATACCTTAATGGCTCTTGAATAAATGCTATGTAAAAGAAACTAAAACCACTTCGTTGTTACTGTGCCAAACACCCATGTGAGCCAGGAAATGCACAGCTTTCCACGGATGGATGTATAATGCTCAAGCAAAGATTGGCTTAGGAATTTCAACTCTGTTGTACGGTCAGAGGAAAATAAGATTTGGAGCTAATAAAAATCACTGTTGATGCTCCTTCCCCACTCATTTAGTAACTGCACTGGGGACATAGCAGCACTTGGTAGATAATACTCTTCATTCTCAAAATATCATGCTTTATGGAGCAGCTCAATTGTCATGTCTACATCAGTGTATTCTACACAATTTTGTCAGGTATGATGAACAGATACACATTCCTAAATAAGCAGGAATTCACTTGGGGGAAGACTGTTTGGCCATAGACCATTCAGGAATGAATCTTTGCCCAGGGCTGACCTTACCATTAGGTAGAGTGAGGCCCATGCCTCATATCTGGCACATCATGAAAGGGCACTGTTATTTTTTACCTTAGATAACAAAATAATTTGCCAGGCTTTGAACTTTCTGCATCTTTCTGAAACACATACCTTGTCAGCAAAGATGCAGAAAGTTCAAAGCCAGGCAAATTATTTTGTTATCAAAGGTAAAAAATAATAATATCCTTTCATGATGTGCCAGATATAAGCCATGGGCCTCACTCTACCTACCCTTGGGAAATAAAATATCTGGTCTTCACTGTTGTTCATGTTACATATTTACTGTGGAAAACATCGGCATAGACATTGATGTGTTCATAGCAATAACATGTAAAGTAAAGCTGGCATCGACATTGATATGTCTATAGCAATACAATGTAAAGTAAAGCTGGTGTAAAGCATCAGTCTGCAGTATCCTGTTGGCAGTAGATTTCACCTAATTCAGCTGCAATAATTTCTGTATAAGTATGCATCACTGTTAGTGGGGGAGGGGGGAATTAAGAGCTTTTGACCAAGAGAATAGTAAGATGGGTCTATGGGTCCTATGTAGTCTGTTTCTAAGCATCCTAGCACCCTACCATGCTCCATTTTTTTTTAGATCAAAGCATTTTTACTAAAAGAAATACATCCTAGGATATGTGGAAAGCATTTCTGCCATATTTTTAATGCCACCCCAGCTGCTACAGGCCTAGGAGAAGTCTTTTTTCCAATACAGAGTTAACCAGAAATGTTGAAAATTTCAAAAAAGGGAGCTTTTAAAAGTAAATAAACACCAAAAACTAGTGTAGCCCTCCAAAGTCCTATGGGGAACAATATGCTTCCCAACTCATGGCAATTGCCCACCCTTTGTATACTTTGACCCTAAGCTATCATCATTTTTTATATCTACATGAGTACTATTAGTTTACGCCATCATAATAGCCATGGTTTCTTCCAGATTGTCCAGGGAACTGTAGCTTGGTTAGCAACATGACTTCAAGAAAGCCTACAAAGTAGCCATGAAGACAATATTGCTCCTCCAGAGTTTGCCTCCCAGTACATACTATGCAGAGTTATAATGCCTTTAAATGGAGATGCCATTGACAGATCTCTCCCTCATCATGACTTTGTGCCCCGCCAGAAGTGGCCAGCACTGCAGCTTGGAGACATTAATTCTATGTTGATAAGATATGTCTGTTGTAAACTTACTAAAGTCACAAAAAGGGAAGGGAGTTGATAACCAAGAGGGAGAAAAACGGTTCTTAGAAGTGCCTAGAAAACTGAGAAAGTTTCCCAAGTAGAACTGTTTCTCCATAATCTCCCCCCCCCCCGCAACTTCTATCTCATATCTAATGTGAACCATTCTCTCTGTGTTTCTCTGCTGTTGTGTTATGGAGCATTCTCTCTATACCACTCCTAAGGGTTACATTTGGATGAAATCCTTGACAGATGTCAGTGTTGCAAAAAAGAAAGAAAGAAAGAAAGAAAGAAAGAAAGAAAGAAAGAAAAGGCTGTCTGCAATCCCATGACCAACAGCTGCAGCAGGTAATGCTGGAGTAGATGGCCACCTAGACACAGTAGCTTCATAGACAATCATAATTTAGTTTATGCAGAATTTGTAGAAATGAAAATCAGTTGCAGGTTTTTCCTTACCTCACTGGTGAATAAATCAGATGCCATGTACATGTGTTCCTGTTTGATGTCCAGTATTCTGGAAAAACAAATTTTATATGAGATCACCAGAGATTGAGTCACAATTGCACATGGCCTGTTTGCAGACAGTAAATGACCTTTGGTGGGGAAGGGGGAGACCATGGAGATTACCACACTAGGGCACATTCCACAACAATCACACTATTGGAAGATAATGGAAGCATAGCGCTATAGCGATCAATATTTTCACACAGTTGCGTGATTGTGCAATAATGATGATATAAAAAAATGAAAGAGAAACTCAGTTACATTCTGCATACATCCATTTATGTATCATTAGTATATCATTATTGAATGCTTCATAGATGCATCATTTTGGCATGACTGCGCATGTCTGAAAATCATGGTTCAGTCCCAAATACAACAAAATAAAATGTATATATTTCACAACATTATTTTTTTCCAGTTGAAACAAAAATTGTGCCCTACATTTTGAAATAAGACAGAAATCCACTATCAAAACAATCCTAACAATGAAAATGAATTTCCTGTACCAAAATCCAGTCTGAAAAAGGTCTCAGATTGCTCCACAAAAGCGCAAATGAAACGTTATTGGCTTCCGCACCTTTGTGATATCGGCAAACTTTTCACAGGGTTACCTCATTAATAAGAAGTTACGGGAGCACTCGAAGTTATTGACAAGAAAAGTACTGGATGAGTGCGATGTTGTGTGAAAATCTTCACGCAATCCCACGATCATAATGGGAGTGTTCCATTTTTCTCCTCTTTCTTAATCCCATGTGATAATTTCTAATGTTTGTGTAAGGTGGCATCAGCCAGTTAGAAGAAAGAAGGGTGGAGATCTGAGAAACATTTCAAGAGTCTATCCCTCCAGAACCCCAATATTCTAAGTCATTTACTTCACTTGGGCCCTCAATGGTTGTCTCGGAGATGGCTTAGAATAGATGATTCTTGTCACCACCATCTCCACCTCTGAAAATATTAGCCTATCACCATCCCATTCTAGTACTAAAAGGTCTTGTAAAATCTTCCATTTGAACATACCTAATATTTGGATGGGTTCCTGCCAGTTTCTTCAACTGACAAACCATATCTCCTGATATGACCCTACTTGAGCTTTGAGATCCTCCAAAGAACCTCCTTTAATAGTTTTTTGTGGGTTTTTCGGGCTATGTGACCATGTTCTAGAAGAGTTTATTACTGACATTTTGCCAGCATCAAGGTTTCTTTTAAAAATGAAGGGATACTAAGAGGGTACTGCATTCTTAGAGACTGCAATTACCCATCAGTCAGATATTCATAGTGATGGTGCCCTACTGTGAAAAAAATTCCACAGAGAAGTCATTCAGTTCTCTTTTCTCTCTAGAAGGCAAAATGATTTTTAATGGTTTTTCCAGTTTAATATGGATAATGGTTTTAATGTGATCTTGACTATAGAGTGATGTTGCTCTTGCTGCTCTTGCTGACAGTTTATCATTTCTTAAACTTTTTTTTAAACGAAGGCTTTATTAGCTAAATATAAATTTTATATAAACTTGCTATATTTGTATGTCTCCTTGAGCTTTGTTAGACAGATGGCCAAGAAAGAGAGCCAATCATATAAATAAATCTATTATTGTAGCTTGGATGCAACATTTCCCAGATGTACAGAATAATAAATGACAGCTCAATGGGTTGCTTTTCAAGCTCTCTCCTCCTTCAGCTATACATGATGATTGTAAATCTAAACTACCTGGCTTCCTCCCGAGCCAAAATCTCCAGCAGCTTGGAAATATCTCCTGGGCAGTCAGAAATCAAGATGGAGAATTTGCATACTCTGTTATCAAGGGTGAGGGCCCGATCTATGCATTGCCGCATTAGAGGAAGCTCCAGGTTACCACTGCATACAGCAACAGCCACTCTGAAAATTGAGGGAATTAATGAGATAAGCAGATGTACACACACATACACACACACACACACACTCAGAAGAACATTCTTCAGCAGGCTTAATACTAACATAATCAACTGCTGAATATACCATGTGATACCTTCCTTTGTTATCCATTATAACTACTTTCATCATCTACTCGTATTAAATCCGCACATGTGGAAAATAATGTTTGTTTCCTCATAAGAGCATTAAATTTTTTTAGAAGCACCTTGTCAAATAGGAGCAAAGGCTTATTTAGTCCAGGTTTTTAATAACACTGTGACCAACCAGCATGCCCAAGGGATGCCCACCAACAGGACATGAAAGTCAGAGCAGCCTCTTGGTTTTGTTTGGGGTTATTCAGACCACTCCTTTGGGGCAGTCTGCAGCAACTTTTTACTGGATGGATCGGGGCCACAGCAACCTCATGCTATGGCTCCGATCCGGCCTCCAGAGAGCGCAAATACGAGTCACAGAAAGCAGCTCCGTGGTGCGGCTTTATGATGCCCCTTCAGTGCTGCATCATATGGATGCAACACCAGAGGGGCGTAATCATGACGTGCCCTGTGCGGACCAGTGCACACTAAAATGGTGCCCTGGAGGAAGGGTTAGGGCATGCAGCATGCAGATGCTGTGCCCTAACTCCGCCCACAGACCGGCACAAGCCTCCATATTAGCAAATGATAGAAATGTATACTGCTACTATCATTAAGCAGTAGCCACAGGCAGGCCTCTCTTCCTTGTTCAAGTTAGCAGCTGTCACTGTTCCTTGTAGGTGTGAATACTGTAGTTTAGCAGATGTCAGCTTCTCCACTTTCCCTGCACAATGCACATTTTATAACCTCTATCATTTCCCTCTTTACTCTTGTAAAACTATCTTAATAGTTATAACTTTTCCAGTTGTTCCTGGCCCTCTGTCGTGTTGGTTGCCCTCTTCTGCACCAGATCCAGTTTTACAGTAGTCCAGTTTCTTATTCATTGTGTAGAATGCAACACAGTATTGCAGGTATTCTAAAGATTTGTGTATGTACAGAATGATATTGGCAGTTTTATATCCAGATCCGTTTCTAATGATACCCAGTATAATGTCCCGTTGCTGTTTTTTACAGCAGCCACACATGGGCTTGACATTTTTACATTACCTACCAGTATCCCAGTTTCCCTTTCTTATGTAGTAGTATCACTTTCTTATTCGGTATAATCCAACCATTTCACCTTTTTTAAATGCAGGGGGGGAAACCCTTTATTACTACCAAAAGTCTTTTGTTTCTTCTATGATTAAGTACATTTTAAAAGTATGAATGTAAGGTAAACAATGATGGGTGGGGAATTTATACATCTTGTACATGCATGCAGTGCTATCTGATCTCCATACACTTATCTGGAGGTTGGGAAAAAAAGAATTTGAGGTTTGACAGTGCATGGTGCATTTAATGAGGGAGAATAAACAATCCTGTTTATATAGAAAAATCACATTTCTCTGTTGTCTTTTGCTGGATACTTCAAAGTTTCTGTACCTTTTGCCTTTTAATTCTGGCAGCTTCCCAGAGACCAGTGCTGCGAGTCCAATGGCCCCTTCTGCATCAACAGTGGCGCGTTCATACTCCAGCAACCTCAGCATGGAAATCAGGATGTCCTCTTCTCTGATCAGTGAGAGGAATATCAAATGTAGATGAACATCATTTGACATCTCACATAACTATTACTGGTTAGCAGGTTACATAAAAGTACTCCTGAACTTAAACTAGTGACAGGTACTTTTTGCCCTTTTAAAAAAAGCCACAAAGCACCAACTATAGTCATGGTTTTTGTGGTTGTATGTTGTCCTTGTGAACAAATTCAAGTGGCCACAGTGCTGTTCATGTCTCAGTGCCATTTTCCTCCATGGGCATAATATAGTCTTGACCAAATTTCCCTGCGCTACTGTTACCGAAGGATACCCACATGACATTCTCTGTGATGTCACAGTGCCACACTTGACATGTTGATGTCACAGAGTGTCCTGAATATGCTGTAGGTTGTCATGGCCAATTGGACCCATCATAACATGGGCAAATTTGACCTTTTGGCAGAAGAGGTCAGCAAGCAGCCAGACAACAATGAGGTGCTGAATCAAAGCAGACAGAAGACAGGTTTGTTTCAGCAATTTGTTCTTCTGTGGGATATACTTTTCCTTCCAATGCCAGTTTTGAAATTAAATAATTTTTGGTGGAGTCTTGCATGGTGGAAGTGGTATCAGGAGTATTAGCAATCAAATGGGCTTTTCACACAAATAGGCTGCTGCTTTATGATGCAGAGATGGTCCTACCATGAGGAAGAGTGAGACAGTCACCTTAAGTATCAGATTAAGGGTGGCCTGAAAGGGGAGTGAATTTTTAGTTATAGCATTTAATTTGTTACACATTTTAAAGGCCAGGGATAAGGAAAAGTGTACTGCCTCAGGCAGCAAAATCCTTGGGCCAACCCTGTTATTCCAGTATCGCCAGATGATTACCATGTATTTTTGAACCAGCCCAGAATTAAATAAATGTTTAGGCTGCAATCATATAGCCGTTTGATATGTAGTAAGCACTAATGAATGTAAAGAACTTATCTTTGAGCAGATATATATGGGATTGGAGTGTTAAGAGTTCTAAAACCTTGCAAGAAAAAAACTAATTTTAAATAGCTGGAATCCTCTATGCACTATGCTGCTACATAACCACAGTAGTTATGTTACTATGCAATGAATCCCAGCCTGAGCCCAGTCCTCACTTACCAGACAGCAACTACTACAATCTATGGGGGCCTGTTTCCCTGTCACTCAAGAAGGATCTGACTAACGTTCCCTCTCCCTTGCACAAGCAACTTCTCTTTTGACAGGCAGCAATCTCCCCTTGCAGCAGAGATCACTCCCACAAAGGTGCTGAGAATGTCAATCAGCCAGTTCTTGAGTGACAGGGGAACGGACCCTCATTGATTGCAACAGCTACAGATAGGTAAGAGGGGACTGAAGGACTTTCAAAATCCCTACATATCCCCATAGGGATCATAAATATGAAGAAGACACGAATGCATAACGCTTGGTTACCTACTGGTAACTACCCAGTAGGATTCTGGTGAATATCTTTAACTAGATTTCTTAAGTTTAAAAAAATGGCAGCAGTGCACTTGCTTAATATTAAATGAATTCTTCTGTGTTCAGTTTAACTAGATTAAATAACTAGTGAACATTTTCAAATGTGCTTCCAAAAGGTCTTGAGCTACAATCAGACATATTGAGGCAGTTAAGTACGTTTCTCTATTCAGCAGTCGATCTTGTTTAGCGTGTCAAATCAGCTTCATTCATGCTGTCATGACATACCAAAAGTATATGCAAGGAATATCCCAAAGGCACATCCAGAATAAAATATAGTACAAATGGAAATATATAAAGAGTGAAAGAGTGCGGGAAATACTTTCTCTATAAGAGAAAAAGACTGGTGTCAGTATTTCCTCAACTCTCTCAGGAACCTCTAGTACTCATTGTAGGATTTAATGTTTTGAAATGATTGTATCTGTAAAGTGCCATGTAAACTTATGACTCTATACCAGTGGTTCCCAACCTTCCTAATGCCGTGACCCTTTAATACAGTTCCTCATGTTGTGGTGACCCAAACCCATGAAATTATTTTCATTGCTACTTCATAACTGTAATTAAATAGGTGTTTTCCTCTGGCCCTAGGCGACCCCCATGAAAGAGTCATTCGACCCCCAAAGGGGTCCCAACCCACAGGTTGGGAACCACTGCTCTATACAAATAAATGATATCATCATCATCATCATCATCATCATCATCATCATCATCATCCATGCAGACTGGCAGGAACTGCACTGAAGTGCTCCTTAAGTTTACTCTGTGATTATCAGAAACACTGGGGAAAGAACTTGGAGTCACCATCACGAATGTCAACTTGCACTTAATATTTAGGTGTAAGAAAAGAACAGGTTTTAGGCAAATTGCATCAAGTGGTCCAATCAGTTGTAAATAGCATGTCCATGTTTAAATGCCCAGATTCCCTCTTCATTTTATATTGATATGCTGACTGTAAAAGGAGTGGGATGCTTCTCTATCTAAATGTGTTATGATGAAGGAGTTTCTGGAGATTTAAATGGGTATGTGCAGAGCCAGAGCTGCAAAATGAGGACCGAGGAGGCCAGTCCTATTATGGAAATTGCAGGACCACATTATTATTCCTGTACCCCACCCAGTGAATCCTTAGCTCCTGCCACCATCCAAACAGTATTTCTGCTTATGAACATGGCAGCCACCAGTCATATGTGATGCACCACATGTGCATTCTTCTATTCTACTTTTTTTGCTGTGATTAAATACACACATACACACTAAACTGTGATGTGGTTCTTAAAATCATCTGAAACTGGCCAAAGTGATCAAATAAGATAATTTTCATGACATTATGCATTTCCTGTACATACCTCACTGTGAGAACCTTATCCACAAATTTCCCAGTCAACTGTAAAGACTTGGTGCTGAAACAAGGTCCACTTATGTCTGTAGGATGAAGTTGCACAAAGAAATTAAAGAATAGGTGATAATTATTATTTTTCCCACTGCATATTAACAGAAATAAAATAAATATAATGGGCCCTTTGTATCCACTGGGATTTGGTTCCAAGACTAATTTCTTCTAATTTATCTGATCCCATGGTATTGTATGCATTGTATTTTATGTATTGTATTTCCTCATATCTTACCATGTTTGATGTTAACTGTTTTGATGTGGTTGATTGACCAGTCAATAAACTTTTAACTAACTAACACTGGGGTTTGGTTCCAGGATACCAAAATCCATGGATGCTCAAGTCCATTATATACAGTAGTATCGCAAAATGGTATCCCTTATATAAAATGGCAAAATCAAGGTTTGAATTTTGGAATTTTTTTCAGGTGTGTGGGGGGGTATATTTTCAAGCTGTGGACGGCTGAATAATAACAATAACACTTAACCCTATATCTTAGTTTTATTATATTGGAATCACTGCAAAATAAATGTATTTTTTCTTTGTAAAAAATTAACTAGCAGTACTTAGTCAGGCTGTATCAGAGTGCAAATACAGGATTATACTGGTAGTATTAATTACATGTTTTATTTCCATCTCATTTTTAATCTTGTTTATGCTGTGCTTCCTGTGACATCAGAGAAGCAACACCTTTCCAAATGGCAAGCTCCCAAAGTAAAACTTCCATATCAGAAAATACATCTGAATCGCAAGAGCCAGTGTGGTTATTTGAGGGTTGGACTAGGACTCTGGGAGACCAGACTTCAAAATCCTGTTCAGCATGGAAACCTACTTACTAGGTGACCTTGGGAAAATCTCAATCTCTTAGCCTTAGAGGAAGGCATTGGCAAACCTCCTCTGAATAAATCTCACCAACAAAATCCTTTGATAGGGTCACTGTAAGTTTAAGTTGACTTGATGACACATAACAATATTAAACCATTTATAAATAGGGAACATCATAAAACAAAACAGAATATTTGAACCACCTTTGTTCCATGAAACAGACAGAAAGCACAAAAGCTACTAAAATTTCTCTTACCTTTGTAAAACTGACAGTTACTGTGGGTCTGGTCTTCAATGGAGTGGCCAGTCTTTAAGGACTGCTGCAGTACAGGGAAACCCTCAGACTCCACACCCTGAAAAAGAGAAAACAACACAATGGTTTAGTCTTTGAGTTCAGTTAATCACTACATTTGTTTCCCCAAGTTTTACTGTTAGTACTTCAAGGATGGGCATAGTGGCCCACCAAGGCTAATACTGCATGCAGAGAACTGCAAGTCTGGAAGCTTTCAAGGAATGTGATTCTTGGCTGAAACATGGCAAGGCAGTACTCAAAGCTCACTTCTAAAAATGCCACCAATGCTGCCAGGCAGCTACATCCCAGCTCCCGGGTACTCTTAGCCCACCGCTTTTCAAAAATGGGAGCTTGGCCAGCTGACTGTTGCTGGGAGCCGGGATGCAGTCGCCTGGCAACATTGGTGGCATTTTTTACTGTGATAATTCCCTATTTCGTCCCCTAATTTGATTGTATCCTGGAAGGTGTAAATTGCTTTAATTTGAATGGGATAATCTCCTAAATTATAATATTTCCTAGTTTTCATACAGGATGCCAAACTTTCAGTCCTCCTGTATTCAGATGATATTGTCTTGATTTCTGCCACCTTAGTCAGGATGTGGAGCCTTTTAAAGAAGTTGAATGAGGTTTTGTTTGTTTGTTTGTTTTACTTAAAACAGTGATTAACAGTTAACCACTCCAAAACTAAAGTGGTAGTCTTTGTATATTGAATTGAGATGACTTATAGGTTTTAGCAATAAACAAACTCACAGTGATAATAGTGAGAAACATTCAAGTGCTGCGCTTCCATCAAGATTGATGGGGGTTAACATTGTTTGGTTAGATGGCACTCTTTGTTTTAAGCTCGACAAATTGCCTGGTTTAACCTTGATGGGAATTAAGGCAAGTTTTAATTGCAGTACTAAGGGTTTCTTCAGGCTTTTCTTTAAAAAAAAAATAATCCAAATCTTTATCACTTAAGGAAATCTTGGAGGTTTCTGCATGTGCATCAACTGAGGGATTGGGGGACAATTCATACTGCAGAACTATAGCATTATTATACTACTTTAACTGCCATGGTTCCATCCTGTCGAATGCTGTGGTTGTCAGTTTAGGAAAGGGCATTGAGGATTTTCAGCAAGAGAGCTCCAGTGCCTCACCAACCTATAAAACCCAGAATATCATAGGATGGAATCATGGCAGTGACCATGGAATAATAGCAGTACAGTTCTGTAGTGTGAATGGGTTCTAGGAATCACAGGCTTAAACTGGATTCATATAAAATTCTGGTTCCTACTGATCTCCACTATTGTAGATCTGTTCAGACATTCTTTTAAAATGGTCCATGAAGAGAGGATAGCAATGTCAAACAAGCAAACACCACCTTCATCTTCATTTCCCTTCTTGCACGCATTGGTATTTTCTGCAGTGAGAAGCCTCTTTTAAACATTGAGGACCTCCCTTGTCCAGCAAATCCTAATAATTCAGGGCTTTACCTTACTCAAGAGACTTCATGGATACAAAAGGCTCTCTGTTGCAAAGAGGATAGGGCTACAATATTTTCATTCTTGGTTATGCCCAACAACAGTTCAGTGAACTACAGTATTTAAAGACATGTCTCAATAGGGCTACAGCTTCTAAAGAAATGTATGTCTTAATGTGACTACCCACAATAATTCAGGAAAAAAATCCCTCTAGATCTTGAGTGCACTTGAATACAATCAAAGCACAAGAGAGCAAGAGCATAAGCTCAGTTCTTGGTGTCATTTACCAAGAAGCTGTTGTAGTTGGCTTTTCTGTTTAAACTATTCAAGTCTACTGCATTTCTCTTTAGTTACCTCAATATAAATTCATATAATTCTACCAGGGCTTTTTTTTAAAGGGGGGAGCAATAACTATGGTTTCCAAAATGCACACATGTGAGAGCTAAAGTTACACAGATGCTTACAATCACAGAAATATGTGGGTTCAAATGTTTCAGTGCAGCAGCTGAGCCCGCTAACAATCCACAGTGAGCTCCTGCTGGGAGTATCACTGCATCCAGATTTGGCACTTGCTCATAGATTTCCAGCCCCATGGTCCCCAGGCCTGACAAATAGATGGCACTGTCCTCTCTGCAAAAGCAAACAGAAAAGGGGGGGGGGGATAGCTTATCAACAAGAAACAATACCTCAGTTATCTCTTCCTAATATCTAAAACAAATGTTAACCTCCATGGGCATGTTGTTAAAGATGTTCCAAATCTGTCTCAAATGCTAGTACTGTAAACCTCTTACAAATTTGATGTAGATTTTCGTGCAAGAGAGATATCAGTATTACTTATATTTTTGCATATTTTGTTGATGATATTGACCACACTAAAAATACCTACAAGACACTTAAACGGCTGGCACTCTTCATCAAAAATTAGGTACTAGTTCTGCTCCCTTTATAATATTGTGAGAACTTTATTTAAAAAACAACAATAATGCAATTCTTACTGCTTATAGTGGAAAAGTTTTACTACATTCTATGAATTCGTGACACCAAGAGAGACAGTAAAGAGGTGACAACAAACAATATGAAAACACTACAGTTCTGTTTTCTGTGTTGTGAGGGGGGATAATTTATTTTATATTATGTTGATTTTCTTTAAAAGCTGCATAATTTAATTTATTAAGATCAACACTTTGGTTTTAATCTCTGCTCTCCCCCCCACGCCATCCTCAAAGAAATCTCACACTATTAGGTTACCTACTCCATCAGTGCAAGCTTCAGGAGACCCACTTGCAGAGAACTGCTATTCCATCCCATGTTATGATAGCATCATATCGAAAGTTATGCATGTCTGTTTCCTGAAGACATACAATATCTGGATTCAATTCCCTCACATCTCATAATATTGTGTGTTATTTCGTCACAGAGCCAAAACCACTGAAATTCAGGGAAACTACTTAGAGGTCAGTTCTACCTCATAAGATGTAGCTAGTAATTATGTTATCCTGGCTGTCTCCATAGTACACTAACACATTAACCATGGCTATTATACAAGAGTTCCATCTGCATTACATCATGTTTCTTCCTTGATTTCCATCTTCCTATTCCTTGTGGCGAATTATGTTTATAGGACTCCATTTCTTCCTACTTTGCCTAGTTCTCCACTCTGGTCAATATAGGTTCTGTCATCACTGTAAACTCTGGTGTGTTACAGACGCGCCGAAGGGGCATATTAGGGTTCGGAAGGGGCATGGTAGGGTTGAGAAGTCCGTACAAAATGGCAGCACCCGTCCACAGGGGGGGCGCTATTTTGATGTCGCGGATGCATAGCGTCTGGATGTCATGCGGCGGAAGTGATGCCATGAGTGCATGACTAGACCCTTGGAATGGACTTTAGACTACATTTATGCTAATCCCTTTTGCTTCTTGAAATATGTCTAGGCTTTGCAGTCTGGACTTTCACTCTGAACTCCTACTTCCTGTTTTCTGCCAGATAATGTAAACAGGACACCTCTTATTTCATCATGAGGGAAAACTTAGTTTAGTATTCACAATAGCACACAATACAGTACACAGTCAATTACAGTTTTCCATTTAGCCTGTTGTGCAAATAGAAAGCAGACCAAAACTGCTTAAGTCTCTCTTTCCATCATCCAAAGCCAAAATCTGATACTTTTAACAACAAATTTGGAAGATCTTCCTGAGCAGTGTGAGGAAGATTTCAGTCAGCCTAAGTGGTAAAACAGTTTCAATAAGTAAATCATGAATAAACACAAGCAAACTAAGGTGCTGTACACACAGCCCCTAAGGGATGGTGCAACAGCGCCTCTTTCCTAGCCAGATCTGGGCCACTGCAATCGCATGCCGTGGCTTCAATCCGGCCTTTCCAGGATGCAAAAAGGAGCTGCAAAAGCAGCTCCTTTTGCGCCCTGCAATGAGTGCGATAGCCACAGTGCTGCGGCTATGTGGCACTTCTTCGGCGCTGTGTCATACAGATGCAGCGCTGGAGGAGCGCCATGACACGTGCATTGTGTGGAGAGGCGCGTGGCATCAGGGTGCCCTGGGAGGCAAAGATGGGGCATGTGTCATGTGGATGTGATGCCCCAAATCTGCCCCCAGGCCAGTCTTAATGAACAGTCTGAAAAGCCCCTAGGTTTTGAAGTGGGGGTAGCTATATCAAACTGGAAAATTTGAGGATAAAATTATTCGTGATTGGGCGGGCTAGAAATAAATTATTATTATTATTATTATTATTATTTATTAGTTCTTCTTTGGTTTGTTAACCTGATGGATAATAAATTATTAAAATTCTTGTGCAAAATAGCACTTGGAAACTGTTTATTCCATTTACTTTCTCAAATAGAGAAACCAAGTCAAGATCAAGACACATATCACCCCAGGCTCCTGGCTGTGCAGGGAGGAAAATATTATTCTACTCCCAAAGCATCTCAACAAACAAAACTACTGTGACCATTATGGTGAACAAGTATGTGTTATGTTTTCCACTTGGAAAATCCAGAACCAAGTTGATTTATCCCTGTCTAGTTAGGAAAATTGCATAAGATAATTCATAGGTCACTAAATATTGCCTTTCCTCAGAGATCTGTGGTCTCATTTTGTTAAAATGATGATGTGTGAAAACAAAAAGCACAATTCCAAGATAATGACACTTTCTGTACATGACAATCCCAATAGCTCCAGAGCCCTACATACACATTTGTTTCGAACAGCAGCCAACTATGAAAATACCTTAGGGCCAAATACAGTACTGACTTCTTTTAAAAGACATGTTGATTTTGGAAAACCTACTACCCTGGATTCATAAACTGGATTCATACAAGTCATCTTTCAGTGCTGAAAAGGCTTCTGTGTGAATTTACTGTTGAGGAACTAGGTCAGTAGCTCTGGTTACTAACAACAGTTACCAAACAAATTCACAAAATGACAGCAGCTGTTTAATACAAGGTTTTGCTGTATATGACATTTGGTGTTTTCTCCCATTATTATATTTTTATTACTCCTGTGGGAATAATTCCTTGATGAAAGGAACTGAAGATAGCACTTTAAGAACTGCTGTCTCACAAATGAGTCGTATTCCCTTTTAAGACCTGTTGAAGTGCACAGATTGTCTTTCAACATGGTAAGATACAGAATATCTGAGAAAGAAGGAACAATGATCAAATGGGGAATTGATTTGTCTACACTGAACCAAGGGTTAAATGAAAGCTCAGATGCTGAGCAACTCTGATCAATTTTGAGAAGGTATTAACTGCCACAGTTTTAAACACAAACAAGCCCAAATTAAACGAAACAATGCATTGTTATCCTGGATCTAAGTCAAGTTTTATTTGGCATTATTTATTTGGCATTACCTCTCCACCCAATAAGAACTCAGAACAATTGTACAAATAAAAATGAGGATGCATAAAAGTGAGAAAACTGTTCCATAAAAGCAGGAATTAATAGCAGAGCTGCATTAAATATTAAAAGATTGCAGGACCAACATTTTCTTTACAAGCCATCTAAAGGACAAGCAAAAGAATACTAAACCTAATCTCCATGGAAATGGAGTTCCACACTGTTTACCGAAAAGGGTCTGTTTCCGATATCCACTACTCTCACATTTGTAGGCATGAGAAATGTAAAATGTACCCAGACAACAAGCCTTAATTTTGTAAAATGTCCACTTACTCTTCAAGATACAGGTAACCGTTTTCTTGTGCTAGCCTTCTAGCTTGCAGCTGGGAATCTCTTGCTGTAGAGCCATAGGAAATGACCATGGCTCCATATTCGCGGCACATTTTAACTCGAGCTGGCAAGGTGCTGGTGGACATGATGACAAACACAGGAATTTGGTGCTCCGAGGCATGATATGCAACTGCCATGGAAAAGTTACTGTCTGAGGCAACAATTACACCCTTTCTTTGCTGATCCTACAAACACACGAATGATCAAAACACAGGACATTGGTTAGCAACTAGATTTACTGGAGGTCTACTTTGAAGACAAGGCTAGTTCTTAAAACAGCTGCTACTTCCTCCACAGATCCTTTTTGTCTCTTGGTTGGCAAATGCAGAGCAGAACATTTCTCTAACATAAAGATTGGTTTTGAAGACTGTAAGCACCTGAGTCCAAATCATATAGCATATTGGATAATAACATTTATGATGCCAGTCAATTTATGTACTTTTACGTGTGAACATACTCATTAGTATGGTTTCAGAATATGTCTTGCCAAATGACTTAAATGGGTAAATGAAAAAGGTGAGCTAATAATCCTTCATCAGGTTTGTTGTTTTGTTATGTGCCTTCAAGTTAATTCCAATTTACAGCAACCCGATCCTAGAGTTTTCTTGGCAAAATTCATTGAAAAGAAGTTTGCCACTAACTTTCTCTAATGCTGAGAGAGTGTGACTTGCCCAAAGTCACTCAGTAGATTTCCATGACTGAGGAGAGATTCAAACCCTGGTCTCCTGGAGTCTTACTCCAATATTAAGACTGAAGGGCAGGGTATAAATACCATAACTAAATAATAAATAAATAATTTTTCAGATTTTTAAAAGTTTTCAGGGAGAAAGCAAGAAAAAGGATAGCATGAAGACATTGGGAGGTGAAGACATTTTCTAGTTCCTGTGCTACAGAAGGTGGATACATCAGTGCTTGAAGAGGTAAGGAGCTTTTTCCAACTCCATGTCGCAAAATGCTTTGCTGGTTTTGACTTAACAATCATGAGTCAGTTGTTAAAACTGCAGGAGCACAATCTATCTAATATCAGAGGCTGAAACCATGAAACTCAGGACTCAAACAGCATTTTCTCCAAGTCATTGGAGAAATAAGACAGGGCAGTGATATGTGTGGTGCATTGACAGAGTATGGCAGTAGGGTTTATCTATGGAAATCCTTCTTCAAAACCACACAGAGCTGTGAATATTGGGTAAGTCATTCTCAGCTTAGGCAATTTTGTGAAAAAGTAACAGGGAGAGGTGTTTGGGATCATTTGTCAGGCTAACCTAACTTTAACCTCATTGGGTTGTTAATAACATTTAGCAGACATCCAGTTCGTTCTGATGCTTAAATTTGCTTCACTAGTTTTCCTACCTGTTGTAAAGACATTAGAAGGTAAAGTACACCCCGCTCCTTCACAGATCCTGTGTACTGAAGGTATTCTTTCTTTAGATAAATGTCCATTCCATACTGCTTTGAAAGCCTAGAATACTGAAAACAGGGGGACATTACTGGGTTACGTTGTTCAGCCTGTTACACACGTACTTGTGTTAAACACATATTTTGCAGTCTAAGGGAAGAAGAGAAATGACCAAAAGAGAGAGAGAATTCAGTCAGTTTTGCAGTATTCATTCACAAGTCTGTTCCACCCTATTTCTACATCAAACACAGGACAGGTTTTCTCAGTGCTTCAGGCAAACTTCTTTTAAAGCTGCAGGGAAGGTAACAGTATTTTAGAACATTTAAAAAACAAATTTGTACAGATTTTACACCTTAAAATGTACACTTTTGTACATGTTTTGTGCCAAAATAGGACTTCTGGCATGTTGAGGGTTTTTTTACGTCAAGGTCTTCTATTGTAAAATTCAGATATAATGCAAAAAAAGAAAGGTGAACTACATTCTCACACCCTTTTTCATTTGGAAAACCAAGCTGACTTACTTAAAAATACAGATTAGCAAAATCTTCAAGCATCTGTACAATCAAGTCACTTGTAGTTTGAAAGAATTTTCCATTCTAATCACTTAGTGATGATTTCTACTTGCTGTAGACCAGTGTTTTTAAAGCTATCTGATGTGGTGGACCAGCACTTCCCCCCCAATGTGCCAAGACCAGTACCATGCTTATGCCACATTATTATCATATTTGCATAGTTTCAGGGAGACTTGACATGAACTGGGAGCCATTGACTCATGGACTGGTATCAATCAATCACTTTGAGTAGCGGTGCTCTAGATAAGTTGCCACTCTAGAAGACTGGCAATGTATATGCCTGATTGTGTTTACTTCACAAGACCTATTCTCTTTATGAGCTCTGCTCAGTCTATTGATTTCTGCCAAAGTCCAGCACCATGCAAGATGTGGCATATGAGCACCCATTAGATCAAGATTTTGTGTTAGATATAAAGATATAATATTCTGACTGACCATTGCTTTACAAAGGTAACCATGCCTTTGAACTGGAAGTACTAGACACTGAACATGGGACTTTGTGCATACAAAACGTGTGCTCTATTATCTAATGATGATGTCTACTTGGATTTTTGATGTAAATATTGGCAAGCAAGTGATGCTACTGTGGCTGTGCAAGCAAGTTAAACAGCTGCCTCCAGAAGCTGCCCACCCCATCCTATATACCTGACCATATGACACATAGGTATAACCACCTCCAATGTATGGCTTGTCTCACTTTTTTGCATCATCTAGGCTAATTCTTCATTCCTCATTTATTATTGTGGCATAAACATGGTTTATAGTTAGGATCATAATGATCTCTGTAAGACTCAGACTACATATAGAAAATATAAGTCTGGGGTGCAAATTATGTGGCCCTCCAGATATCATTGAACTACAACTCCCATAATTTCCTTACTCTTTGCTATGCTGGTGAGGGCTGATGGGATTTACAATTCAATAATTACTTGAGAGTCACACCATTCTCATCCCTTTTATGGATGCATAACATTTAGAATAATAATAATATTTCTGTAGACTGCCCCCATTTTCTTGCAGTCTCTATCCTCACATATTTTCTTCTTCAAACACAACCAGATATTTTTTAACATGTTAGTATCCAGCATATAAATTCCAAATATCTCATTGCATGTAAAGCCAATAGGATCAAGTCTGTTTCAGTTAGAATTGCTACCTTTTCCCATACTGCATTCCGCTGCTCATGCATAGAACTCCACATATCTGAATTCTGACATTCAGCATTTCACCACATGTTATTAATATATTTTCATATTTGTTATAAGACTCATCATAATGCTAGGACCTTTTCTTAAAAGCTGAGTTTCCTGAAACTCTCAGAATGTTGAATTCTATGACCATGACCAAAGACTGCATGTTTTCTGTGCAGTATACATGTATCCCTGAGTAATTTCACCATTATTGGTTCTGACATTGAACAGCAACATTAATACGGGAGAACAATGGCAAGCACGATGCCAAACACCACCAAACATGGACACAACCAATGTGAAACTAAGGGATGGTTTAATAATGGGAGAACAAAGCATGTGGATAGGACAGAAATGGCCAGGAGTAGACACTATAGAACAGGGGCAGCTCCAACATGACATTTTGTATTTGTAGACTAGGACCAGATCCACACTAGCAAAAAATAAATAAATCCTGCTCTCTCTGTCCATCCCATCTTCCCTCCATCCTGCTCTTTTGTACTGATTTGTATTGGGCCAGGAAAAATGTGTGTCAGTCAATACAAGTTTGAATCTAAATTTTTATATGTTAGCGTGGTGTAAGCAGGTGGAATCTGGAGGAAATACTGCACACTGAACCTGAATTAATTTGCTGGTATGGATTCAGCCAAAGTCCTTGCCTATGAGTATTCCTTGCTTAAGAAAACCCTATGAAATTGATGGGGTGGCCATAAGCTGACAGGTAACATCACACAAAATGCATCAGGGCTATTATTAAAACTGGGTTTCAGAGAGAAAGGTGCTTGTGTCAGAATTCTGGTGCAATGCCAGATTTTTTTTTTCAGGAATGCACTAAATACAAAATGATGTAATGTGTCTGAAAAAACACCTCAGACAATGCAGAGAAAAAGCAGTATCAAATGATTTACTTATTATGCCCTGGCATGTCACAAAAAATGAACCCAATGTCTTTGACTTTCTTCATGGCCATATTAGGTATCTAGAAGATAGCTAGTCAAACTTTCAAGCTCTTGAACATAATGAAGTATGAAAGGGGCATGTTGGCTTAGGTCTTTCACAGTTATCTATACTTAATATACAGAACACTGTAAAAGCTCAGCTTCAAATAGTTTTCAGGGACTCTGGCTTACATACCTTTGCTTGTCTTGGTTCTGATTTGACTTAAAGAGGCCTGTAGCTTCTCATCTTTGATGGAAACAATACTATGATATTTTCTCAGTAATCACCTTAGGTAGTCAGGTGGGACCTTTCTCACTAAACAATTATGGCACAAAGATTCCACTTTAACATGGCTGGATCCTAGGGAATCCTGTGGTTTGCAATTGAGTGAGAGATGCTGGAGGAGGTCTCTGGATACGAATTCTACATGTTCATTCCCAAACTGCAAATCCCTGGATTTTATAAGACAGACCCATGGCAGTTGAAATGAAATCATAGTGCTATAATTATGTAGTGTGGCAGACCTGCATAGATCATATCAGACCACACAAATCAAATACTACTCTGATATGATGAATAACATGGATGATAGAGAGGAAGCCAACATAAACATAGCCTATGGGACATCAGCTGGGATAATCAGAACAAAACCTGACTGAAATAACACTTGCCTTCTGCAAGCAAACTCAAACAAGGCCACAGTTTCCACAACAATTGTTCCACTGAAATCAATGAGGTGTCTCGCAATCAAAGGGTACCTCGGGTATTTTCACAAGCATTGTGAACTAACACTGTGAAACAAGAAATACCATACCATACAAGGTGTTTTCTGAACTCCACACTGGATTTTGAAAGCTGCTGCACTGATATCTTCAAATCTAATAGATTTATTGTAGGCCGGTTGGCTAATCCTATCTGGATGGGTGACTGAGTCCTTTAGCAATTCCTCATTATGGCCAATTATTTTCATTTCCCACGTCTTCACTCCCCCATTTAAATAATCTTCCTCGCCAAAATCTTTCAGTCTTTCCGGGTTGATACCAGGTGGCCGTTGTCCAATGTGGCCATTCCTGACAGGCCCATCCTTACAGCAATGAAGTTCACAATGTGGAGGGGCATCTAGTTTTCTTATTTTGCTTTCATCCCTAAAGAAAAAAGAAAGAACCATGTTATGAAACATTAACTAAAGCAAAACTTAGAATGTGAAAGAGGGAGAGACATACACCCAGTGCCTGGATTTCACTTACAATACCCATGTGTCAACACAAACAACACATATCAAAGCTCATGTGATTTGGGTGGCCACAAAATGTAAATCATACCAGAGAAGATACATTCATGAGTTAATTGTTCTTTTGTGATATTTGGCCAAAGAACATACAATGCACAGATCATCCAGCATCCAGAGCCAAGCATTTAAGTGGAGCCTAGAATCCTGCTATTCAGTATGGTGGTCCATGAACTGATTGATGCTGGTTCCTCAGCCATTTGGCTGCCAATTCTTGATGAATTTCCAGGAGAGAAAGAAACAATGGCCCCGTCCAGATGGACAGGAAAGGACGCCCTCATCACATGCAAGGGGCGGCGCTTCTAGAACCTCTCGCCCCTCGCATGTGATAAGGGCGTCAAAATGGCAGTACCCTGTACAGATGGGCGCCACCATTGTGACATGCCAGACACATAGCGTCCACATGTCACGGCGCTATTATGATGTTGTGAGTGCACCACTGGCGCACTGCGATGTTGTAATGACATCGCAAGAAGAACCCGCTTTTCGCGGGTTCTTTTTGGTCCGCAGGGAAGTCTCGCAGTCTGGAGGCTGCGGCTTCCCCGTGGACCAAAACTAGCTGCTGGGAGACTGTCCTTTTTGGATGGTCTGTCCCACGCCAATAGAAGCTAATGGATACAAATATGGTACTAGTTGGTCTCTCGAGTCAAACAGCTTGGGAAGCACAGGCCTAAAGGTCTGGTCTAACTCCAGTAGAAAATAAATGTCTTCTGTGCTGGTCAGCTGGACTTAGGGGTTCTGTTAAAGAACAAATTAGCTACCACAAACATGAAGTTTGTATCCCTGTGTCTTTGGGCTCAAGCTCACATGAGTTAGGGAAATTATCCTTGGGATTGTTGAAAGAGAGCTCAATTATGGGCATGAGCGAGTGGAGAGAATAGAGGCTATGCTCAGTTGTAGAGAGCATGCTTTGCCTGTGCAAGATTCCAAATTCAATTCCTAACTTCCCAAGTTAAAAGGAGTGTTTGATCTCAGCAGCTGGAATGGAAAAGACCTGAGATCAAGGTGTCAGAGCTCCTCTCCCATTTGAAGAATAGAAATACTGAGTTAAATGGATCAACTTGAAAAAGCATGCAAAAGGTACTATTTGAAGTACAACCTGCATGCTCCTGCTGGCTGGGAGATTCTGATAACTGTAGCCCCAAAGAAACATAGTGAACCTCAGACAGAATCAGTACAGTATATGACACTTCTTTACATGTAAATTTGTGTTTGAAGGTAGAGGAAGAAGTTCATGGTTATTCGGCCAGCCCACAAGAGTGATAGCCATTAGTGATAGCCCAGCCACTCTCATCATTTCTCATCACAATTAGATTATCAAAACATGACAAGGATTTGATCTCTCCCACCTTTAGTGATATGTTTGACATGTATAGCCATGCTTGGTACATCAGCCCTTCTGCCATGAAATTTATAGCATTACATTTATAGCAATGAATGTCACACACCAACAACTGCATCAAGAACAGCAACATCCATAACTGAAAGGTGCCAGAATGATTTCCATATACTCCATCTGGTCTTCCCAGCAGTGGTAAGAAGTCCAGGCCAATTTTTCCATGTTGCTGTCAGTTTTGAAAGAAAGGCTTGAGTGGGTATAGTCTAGCCACATTCCAAAACAGAATGGATTCATGAATGAAGCCATGTTAATTCATTGTAGCAAAACCAGCCTTCAGCATTTGCCACTCACATACACACACATATAAACACAGAAAGCTTATTAATAAAACATTCCAGACCAAAAGGGAAGAAAATTCAACAACACCATGGGTGCAACATATTTCAATGCAGAATAAAAACAGAATTTAAGAAGCCAAAATAGAGATGGCACTACCTTTATGAGGGAGTGTGATTGTGTGCTTCTGTGAGTGAAGAGGCTATGCTGATGGTAACTGTACTGCTAGCAGGTTTCCCATGTCAGACAGGCTTTTGCTGAGGAGCTAGACTGATGACTTTATCACACGAGGCTGTCTTTCCACTAAAATAATGTTATTTTCAAACATGCTATGCAAGCAGAATTGCTTTCTTCCCTACCACATTTTAGGGAATCTTTCTAGCACTGCAACTTTCATTCATGCTAACAGGTTATCTCACACAGCAGTTGGTGGCACTATAGTTAACACTTCTTAGTACTGTACTGAAGAAGGTACAGTAAACCTCTTTTGAATGTCTCTTATCATAAAATCCCAATGATGAGACAATCCAAAATGAAACATAAGATGACATCAGAAGATGAAATTCACAGGCTGAACAGCACTCAAAGAGCTATTATGGTATGATAGAGGATAACTACAGCAGCCCTGTGGCTAACGACACACCTGGGCTCAAGCCAAAAGGATGTTCAGCTTTTGACATGCTCAGAGGTGAAAGAAAAGTCTGAAGCTACACAACTCATGTTACAGGAACATGGAATGTGAGAAGCATGAATCAGGGGAAGCTAGACATAAACAAGAAACAGAACATATAAACATTGCAGTACTTGGGTTGAGTGAGCTAAATTGAACAGGAATGGGACATTTGAGCTGAATTATTACACTGTGTTTTGATCCGGAAATGAAAATATAAGAAGAAATGGAATTAATTAATTTGATTTAATTTGTTTTATTTATATACCGCTATACCAAAGATCATAGCGGTGAACAGCAAGTAAGCTAATTTGCCCCCCAACAGTCTGGGTACTCATTTTAGCGACCTTGGAAGGATGCAAGCCTGAGTCGAGCTTCATCCAGGGATGAAGCATTTGAAAATGAAGCTACAATTTTAGAAAGTGGAGTGCACTCAGAGCATTTGAGACAAATAAATCAGCAGGAACAGATGGCATACCAATAGAGCTGCTTCAGTCTGCAGAAGCAGAATCTACTCTAGCTCTAACAAAAATCTGTCAACAAATATGGAAACAAAACAATGGTGCACACACTGGGAATGCTCGATATACAGTACATCGCAGTCCCCAAGAAAGAGGACACAAGAGATTTCAGTAAGCACAGGACTATTGCATTAATTTCCCATGCAAGCAAAATGATGGTCAAAATTCTATAACAATAGCTTTTACCATATATGGAGCAAGAAATGCCAGGTATCCAACACTGGTTCAGAAAAGGAAGAACGCTAGGGATCATACTGCAAACATATATTTTATAATGGATCACATTAAAGAATTTCAGAAGAAAATCAGCCTGTGCTTTATAGATTATAGCAAAGCCTTCAGTTATATAGATCATGAAAAATTATGGATTCCTGTTAAAGAAATGGCTCTGCCATCACATTTTATGGTCTTATTGCATAACCTGTACTCAGGACAAGAGAAGAGAGTATGGAAAAACAGAATGGTCTCTAGTTGGCAAGGGGGCCAGGCAAGGGTGCATTTTATCACCCTATCTGTTTAACTTGTATGGTGAACATACAAGTAAAGCATGGTTAGACTTGGAAGAAGGAGGTGTGAAATTTGGAGGGAGGAACACCAACAATTTACGACATGCAGATGACACCACACTACTAGCAGAAAATAGCAAAAACCTAGAGCAATTACTGAAGAAAGTCAAGGAAGAAAGTATAAAGGCAATTTTAGAGTTGAACATTAAGAAAATAATAATAATGACCACAGATGACTTACATAACTTTAAAGACGAGGAAGATAATGAAATAGTTATAGATTTTCCATACTTTGGCTCAGTCATTAATCAGAATGGAGAGTTCTATGGACACTGTGAATGTTTAAAAAGAAAAAGGAGTTTATCGCATGGCTTCAAAATCTGGCTTACCCCTGCTACATTCCCAAAATCTCTTTTGGGATAAAATTTGGTATTATCACATGCAAAATGCTGCCAATGTCGCTGCCCGGCTAAATTTCGGCTAACTTCTGGCTAGAAGCCACACTCAGCCAGCCTCTTTCCAAAACCAGGAAGCTCCCGGCTTTGCAAATCAGCCAGCTGAGTGCAGCTTCTAGTCGGATGTTATCTGGAATTCAGCTGGGTGGCAGCATTGGCAGCATTTTGCATGTGATAATACCTAACTTTATCACGAAAGAGACTTCAACGCAGCAAGGGTAAGCTGGGTTTTTAAGCCATGTGATAAACTCCAAACAAATAAATCCTAGAGCAAATTAAGACTGGACTGTCCCTAGAAGGCAAGATGACTAAACTGAGACTGTTGTACTTTGCACACATCACATATGTACTTTGCACATAGGACTCACTAGTAAGGACAATAATGCTTGGTAAGGTAGAAGGCAATAGGAAAAGAGGAAGACCTCATTACAGGTGGATAGAAATCAAGGAAGCCATGGCCCTGAGTCTGCAAGACCCAAGCAAGGCTATCAATGATATAGAGACAGGGAGGTCTCTCATTCACGGGATCACCATAAGCCAAAGTCAACTTGACAGCAGCTAACAAGAAAAATAATGCTGGAAGTTACTCTCGTTACAGTCATAGCTTGTAGCTTTGACATCTGCTGAATCCTATCTAGAGCAATCTGCTCAGAATGCCACTCTCTCCTCCACAAAAGCAGCATGAGCCAGTGAAGTTACTGCTGGCAAGCCTTGCTTGTCAAAGGCATTGTTGTGATCAAAGAGTGGAAATAAAAAAATGCAGTTATATTACTATCATCATTGTAAAAAAGAGAAAGGATTAGATATATCCTAGTCAGTTTTATCAACCCATTTGGTTATTATCACAGTAATCCTGCGTCTGAAAACAAAGACTGACAGTATAATCCTTTGTGTGTTTACTCAGAATTAAGCCCCACTGTGTCCAGTCAGGTTTATTTGTAAGTTATCATGCTCAGAGCTTTCGGTTTGAGTTGTTTTCAGCAAACAGTGAGAGGTAGTTTTATTTTATATATTTGCATGCAGATGTTTTCAATTTTAGCATTAGATATATATTAAGATTTGGATCCATGGCTCTCCATATATATAGTCACAATTTGAACTTCAGTGGAATTAGTAAAACATGCAATGTGATT
This sequence comes from Sceloporus undulatus, assembly GCF_019175285.1. Classification (NCBI taxonomy): domain Eukaryota; kingdom Metazoa; phylum Chordata; class Lepidosauria; order Squamata; family Phrynosomatidae; genus Sceloporus; species Sceloporus undulatus. The sequence continues at coordinate 155,133,214 of NC_056524.1, read as the reverse complement.
TTAAACCTACTTTTTGGCAAATAGCTTCTTGGTATGGCTGGGGAGAAAAAAACAACACAGAAAACTCATATGGATACATTATAAAGATAAATAAAAAGAGCAGAACAGAACAAGGATACTAAAAGTTTCCCTGGGATAGAAAATACTTAATATTCAATTTTTCTCCTTCATGAAAAAAGAGAGAGAGAGAGAGCAAGGGGGCTTTTGGTGTGATGTGTCAAATGACTTCATCCCAAGAGCCCTTTAACACTCTCTTTTTCACCATGAGCAGAAAGTAGTATAAAAATGAGATTCCACACACATTATTCAACATATTTATTTTCCAGTTACCTTTGATAAAGCATGCTCATAAATGCTTATAAATAAGTCTTTCAGGAAGGATCTCTATTCTAAAGTAAAATTAATCCTGCCTGTTTTATACATTCCTGTTGATTGTTCCTAAAGGATTGCTGATACTGTTGCATTGTTGTGTGCCTTCACATTTCTGAGTTATAGTGACACTAACAAAAATCTATCATGCTGTTTTGTAGCAAGATTTGTTCAGCAGGAGTTTGCCTTTGCCATTCTCTATGTCTGAGAGAGTATGACTTGGCCAGGATCACTCAGTGAGTTTCCATGGCCAAGTGGAGATCTGAACTCTGTTTTCCAGAGTCCTAGTAAACCACTACTCCACACTTGTCTCTATAGATCTCCTATTAAATGCCTCTTGAATAACCTCTCTTAATTGCCCTCTCTTAAAGTCAATTGCTGCTTCATAGCATTTTCATTTATTTTTAATACTAAAATGTCTGGTTGTTTCTTTTAAAGTCCCCTCTCCCTGTAGAAACTGATGCCTCTTCCAAATTGACTTAAAATGTACCATTTCTTGCAATATACAGTAGTTCCTTGAGTTTTGCTAGGTTTTGCTGGTTGTTGTTGATGCCTTCATGTCTACCTGCTCCATGCTTTGCAAAGGGAGGCTATGTGGAGTTATAGAGGTCTTCCAAAGCTTTGTTAACATTAGCAGATGGTTTGCTGAAGTGGTCCTCTGATTTGAAGGCCAATTTTTCTCCTCATTGACTTTTTTAAAAAAATTAAGAGTCATAGAATTATAGTGCTATTTCATTGTTCCAATATATGCACTTTAAAAAGAAGAGAAGAGAAGAGAAGAGAAGGAAACATATTGTTTTGATTATGTCTTGGAATTAAAAAAGAAATTATAATTTCACAGCAGCATCAGAAATTGGCAGAAAGTATTCCAGAACAATGGGAATATATAGAAGAAATATTGCAATCTGCCAATGCATTTGCCCCATTAGAAAAGCTGTTGAGTTTTTCAAGAGCCAATTAATGGATTATTTGCTATCAGTCACCAGCAGAATTAATGATTTTCAAGTTCATCTGCTTTCATCTCAGGGTGAGCAACTTTGATGAGTCTGAAGGGAAATTGTCTATAGTGGTTCCTTCTGAAGGTCAAAGCTACTTCCAGAATGTTCCCCAATATTAATGTCCCTGTATATGAAAACAATTTTAAAAACCAGAAGAGGCAAGTGGTCCACTTCCGGTTTGAATCATAGGTATTTCTGCTGTTCATTTGGTGTGTGTGTGTGTGTGTGTGTGTGTGTGTGTGCTACTACCTATTTGAAAAAGGTAGGAGGCTTCTAGTTTTGTTGTCTGTTGTTACTTCTCTGTCCATTTGTTCCACTGCTTTGGGAGGCTGTTTGTAGCTATTTCTTGGAAATGCACTAGAGGTCTTCCAAGGGTTTTTAAAGAACAGGGCATTGTTTGCTAAGGTGGTCCAATGGTTTAAATAGCATTTTTTCTCCTCTCTGCATTTTTTTAAAACAATCTTAATGTTATTGTATCCAGGGGTAGCCATGTTGGCCATACAGCAAAGTACAATAATATCCAAAATCCACACAACAGGGATCCCTTTATTGGTCAACCAAAATGCACAAAATACACGATGCAAGCTTTTGAATCTCCACTGGCTTCTTCATCAGAGAAAGGTGTTTAAAAAATCAAACAGAAGAGAGAGAAAAATGACAATGTTGGAGTCATAGGCATACATTTTGTTAAGATGTTGTCATAATGGTTCTCAGATAAGACGGTACAGAGAGATATCCATGTAGGCAGAAGCCCATTCTTTCTTCTTGGCCATATAGGCTCTGGGAGACAAAGGGTTGTAAACTCCAGGAAATAGAATTAAAAGTACATTAGCAATGCAAAAAGAAACTTCCATTGAGATCCATGTTGTCTCTGTCCTATGCCAGCCACAATTATTTTAAATTTAACACTTCCCAATAGAAGACTGAGTTCAGCTATTGCTTCCTAGCCTAGCCTAGGGGATTAGTGAGTCCATTCCCCTTGAATAACCTCTCACTGAATCACACATGTCACTTTTTGTTTCTGTGTGATGTTTAATTACCAGTGTCTTCTCTTTTGAAAATCATACAGTATTGTCATTAACAGGGCTGTGCTTTATTTCCACAGGACTTTTGTAGTAATTTCTGCCACTGTTTTAAAACTCTGTTTTACTGAGTGCCTTTTAAAGTTTATACTGATTTTCAAAGCCACGTGTAATGTTATCATTGTTGATAGTACGATCGGCGCTCAATATCCACAGATTCTTTATCCACGGGTTCAATCATCAACAGCTTGAAAATATTTTAAATATATATATAAATTCCAAAAAGCAAACCTTGATTTTGTCATTATATATATACAACACCATTTCACTATGCCATTGTATTTAATGGGACTTGAGCATCCGTGGATTTTGGTATCCATGAGGGGTCCTGGAAGCAAACCCCATTGGGTGCCAAGAGCCCACTGTAGTACTGTACACAGTTAACTAGTATAGGCTGCTCTACCCTGATAGTAAAAGAGTGAGAGGTATGTCTATTTAGTCAAAGGGAGCAACAAAAGCAGTTAAACCTACAGTCTCTAAACATCAGATGAAGTTGCTAGGGAACCCTAGTGAACGCAGCTTTCTACTGGGTACACACCGTTCATCCTTCACCAAAGAAAATGATATGATAGCCCTGTTTAAATATTTGAAAGGATGTCATATTGAGGAGGGAGCAAGCTTGTTTTCTGCTGCTCCAGAGACTAGGACCCGGAGCAATGGATGCAAGCTACAGGAAAAGAGATTCCACCTCAACATTAGGAAGAACTTCATGACAGTAAGGGCTGTTCGACAGTGGAACACACTTCCTAGGAGTGTAGTGGAGTCTCCCTCCTTGGAGGTCTTCAAACGGAGGCTGGATGGCCATCTGTTGGGGATGCTTTGATTTGGATTTCCTGCATGGCAGGGGGTTGGACTGGATGGCCCTTGTGGTCTCTTCCAACTCTATGATTCTATGATTCTATGAAAAGTGCATTGCTACTTAACGTAGCAGCATATGAAATTTAATGGATCCTCTAGTTCACCTGGTCTAATTCTACTTCTAGCTACTATGGAAAAAGCAATACCACAGCAGGAGAGGCATCAATTATTTAATTGCAATCAACAAGATTTATACAAGTGTATCTTCAATTATACTGTTTCCATCAATTAGGAAGATTGGTAATGGAGGTTCCAGTTTGGAAAATGCCTAAACATTGGCCTAATTTCTTCTGCAGGCTCAGCTCTTCGGACTCAAGATTGTAGGATGGGGGATGAAAGTGTCTTGAACCTTCCACAAGGCTCCTTAATCTCAACTGATGACCCCAGACACTTCTGTAATGCAATTAGCTTTAAGCACAACCCATAATGAGACCAGAGTGGTATAGTGGTTTGGGTGCTGCACTAGGATTCTGGAGACCAGCATTTGAATCCCCACTCAGCCATAGAAACCCACTGAGTAGCCCTGGCAAATCACACTTTTTCAGCCTCAGAGGAAGGCAAAGGCAAACCCCTTCTGAGCAAATCTTGCCAAGAAAACCCTGTGATAGTTTCGCCTTAGGGTTACCATAAATAGGAAATGACTTGAAGTCATACAACAGCAACAACAAACAGCCCATGTGACAGTTACCATCTTCTGATATTTTCTTCACCCATTTCAGCAAGGTCTTTACAGATATAGGTTTAAAAATAGAAAAAAAAAAAAAGATCCCAATCAGAAAGGGAAAACAAATCTCCTTGTTCCAGTCTGTAACATGATAAAGTAAATTGATGAATTCTAACCATTTATTCAGATATTAATACGTTTTATCCACATTCTGAAAATAAACAGTCTGACTTGAAATTCTTAGGAAAAAGGAGCAGTAAACATGGAACTTATTATTGTTGTTTCTATTATTATGATCATTATTATTATTACCTATAAAGTATGGCAATGCAATAAACAAAGAAGTGAAGCAACACTCCAACTACTACACCATACGGAGGCAGGAAGGATCCAGGGGAGGTGATGGCCACCGGCTTGGCCCCAGGTACAAACTTAGGGCTGTCCATAATTCCTAAAGGGGAGAAACCAACACTCTAAGTCTACGTCACATTGGCAACATTCTCCAACCTTTGCCAGAAAGGATCATATTCTTCCTCTTCTCGGATGCGTTCCCTGGGAGTTCGGTTCTTTAAAGCCCTGGAGTAGAGAAATTGTGCAACCAAATTCATAGCAATTCCTTGGTGGTTATTGAAATGGTGGAATTCCCAGACAATGGGCAAAACTTGCCTTTCCAAAACCTGCCAAGAAGGGCAGGGAACTACACAAAAAAGTGCGTGCCTGGTGAGCAGCCTGCTGCAAGCTGTCCTCCCACTCAAGATGGGACAAAGGAATGACTTTGAGTATTGGCCGCTGCTATATAAAGAGATTATTTTGCAGACCAACCTGTCCCTGTCAATTTCAGTCACAGCCTGGATTATACTTACTTGGCGATCTGTTAGCTGAATGTTTAAAGCTTTAGACACTTAACAGTGAACTAGAGAACGCTTTCCTGGTTTGTTATAAAGTGAAAGCATATTTGGGTTTGTTTGTTTTTTGAGAGAAAGCATACAGAATGATTAAAGTTTTGTAGCCCAATATAAACAGACATTTGGCAATGGTGTAGGATTTCTCTATAGAAGAGGTTCTTAACACGATGGCTGCTGCTCTCTCCTTTACTCATGCATTGTTGGGTTACCTATCTGTTTTATTGCATTGGTTATATTTTCTTTTCTTTTTTCTTTTTTGCATGAGTGCCATTATTTTGAAGAATGGTAAGGGTATAAATCCAATAAATCAATAAAAGCATACTTCTTACAGCAAACATATTGAAAGGCCAAAGGGTCCAAAGTCCAAAAATTAGGTACTGGTTGGAGACCATGGGACTGTACCAACAGTCAGATTGGGGCTGTGGCAACTGCACGCCGCAGCATTGATCAGGTCTTTCCAGGGTGCAAAAAGTATAGCGACTGCACCACAGCTAGCGCGCCCTTTCTAGGGCACAAAATGAAGACATTTTATGCAACTTCTTTTTGTGCCCTGGAAAGGCCAGATCAGGGCTGCAGTGTGCAGTTGCCATGACCTCATCTAGCTAGAAAAGGGGCGGCATCATGCCATCCCTTAGGGACTGTCTACAGCCCCAGCAGCTCCTTTTTGCACTATGGAAAGCGCGCAATATCTGTGGCACTGCATCATATGGATGTAACGCCAGAGGGGCGCTGTGACACCATGTATTGTGTGGAGTGGCGTGTGACATTATGCCACCTAGGGGCGGAGTTGGGGTGTGCATCATGTGGACATGATGCCCCGACTCCACCCGCAGGCCGGCCTAAATGGCCAGTCTGAAGAGCCCCTATGTGAAGGCTGACAATGGAGAGAATGAAGGCGAGGAGACAGAAAGACTATGGCTCTGTAACAAACAGTCAAGCTCTGTAACAAAATGTATGTCCAAACAGGCATTAGGCCCACTGAGCAAGGGATTCTACAATTTTTTCAGTCTCTTCTGGCTAGGCTGTTTGTTTCATTTTCCCAAGTATGGACTTTCCGAACACACATCAAGCACTGGTGCAATCATGATACATATTCAGTGATAGTGCCGAACAAATGCAAAGGAGCAAAATGAAGGAGTGTGTGTGTGTGTGTGTGTGTGTGTGACAAAATAATTTTTGTCACAAACTCAGATATTGTAACAGCTTCAAATCATAAATGAACATATACATTTTTGCCCCAATCCAGCAAGAAAGATTTTTACATAGAAGAATTTTTCATTAATGCTGCAGATATTAGTGAATAATTACCAGTGTATCTGTACAGCAACATCATTAAGCTCACTAAACTAACCAGATGCTTTTGTGATGTTAACAAGTGCAAAGGAAGCTGTAAGGGGCCCATCTATTATATAGAAGAAAGGTCTATGTTTGAAGAGCCTTCAGGGCAGTCTTCTATATGAAGAGCCAAAGCACCCTAAGAAGGGCAAGCACGGGCCTGGAAAATGACCATCAATCGTTGGCCCCTGAGTAGGTCACCTGGTCTTTACATACCTGCCACAGTGAGATGTATTCTATTTCCATTAAAATGACAGTAATTCTTTCTAAGTTGCATCTACATATGCATTAATCAACACACACAAATTCTATGCAATTCTATATTTTTTTAGTAATGTATTTTCTCTTTTCACAATACAGAACTGAAGACCCAAGAAGCTGCCTCATACCATCACATAGGTTTTATCTCTATGGCTCAGTATTGTCTGCTATGCAGCATTCTGGTTCTAAGGCAGAGGTCTGTGAAGAGACCACCTACTAATGTTTTGGAATGTTTTGCTTGGAATATTTTGCATTCCTAACTAGAGTACTGGAATGAGTTGCCTAGAACTAAAGCCAAAAGGAGCCATTCTGTTTTAATCTCAACTCTACAATCCAACATTTCAAATCTGAAGTCTCTATATAGTTGAAGTCTCCACAGAGTTTAGATTTATGTACAGAAGTTTAGGTTTCTTTTTAAAGAGCATAAACTTTGCAGCCCAGCAATGTCACTTGTAAAAAGCCCATTGTTTTGAATGAATTCAAATAGTCACCCACACACATAATTTTTCTTAAATTAGCCATTTGTTTTCTGCATTTTTAAAGCCATGACATGAACCTTAGGAAGCTTTTATGAAAGAAAGAAAGAAAGAAAGAAAGAAAGAAAGAAAGAAAGAAAGAGGTTCCCTTTCAGGGACAAGCCAGACCTACTTTATGTGATCTAGTCCAATGAGACTGTGATTTGGGTGCAGCTTACAACACATAGAGGACAAAGTTCAGCTATTTAGACACAGTAGGATCAGCACAGTGGGTGCAGGTTGAAGAACTGTAATTTTGTTAGCATATAGAACTGTGGTAGCAAACCTATGGCACAAAGCCATTTTTCAGGGCACAAGGAGGGCAGGAAAGAGGATGAACAGAACCTGTTCCCCCTCTTGCCGGCTGTCCTCAGCCTTCAGTTGTCTCTGGGGAAGTCCTGCCCGCAGAGGTCCCACCCCAGAAGGTGGAATTCCCACCCCTAGAAGGCAAAAGTCTCGCCCTCTGATGTCCTGCCCCCAGAAAGTCCCACCCACAGGCACCACATGTTTGGGCACTCACTCTCCAAAAGGTTCACCATCACTGATACAGAACATGGACATCTGCCTATAGGTATCAGGTTTGGGATCAGAGGATATTAGAGAACACAAACAAATAAGCTTCATTTATATACCACTTCATACCGCCTAAGCGGTTTACAACTGTAAGCTAATTTGCCCCCAACAATCTGGGTACTCATTTTAGTGACCTCGGAAGGATGCAAGCCTGAGTCAAGCTTGAGCCCTTTTGCTGATCTTGAACTCGCAACCTTGTGGTTTTGAGTGAGTGGCTGCAGTACAGGCATTTAACCACTGCGCCACCAGGGCTCCACCAGACACACTGTCTCAGGGCTTGTCTACACAAACCAAATACAGTGGACCCTTGTTATACGCTGGGATTTGGTTCCAAGATCCCCTGTGCATAACAAAATCTGTGTATGCTCAAGTCCCATTAAATATAATGACATAGCAAAATGTTGTTCCTTATAAAAAATGGAAAATCAAGGTTTGATATTTGAAATTTATACTTTTTGGGAACATTTTCAAACTGTGGATGCTTGAATCCATGTATAAAAAAATCAGTGTATAAGAAAGGTTGACTGTAAAATGGCATCATCCTATCATCATGTCAACTTGTCTTCATGATGCAGGGCTAAATCCCCAATTTGAGTACGGACTGTCTTCATGATATAAGGCCAGTTCTGCCTTGGATCCACCCTGTGTGTGCCTTCAAGTTGTTTCCAACTTATGTGACCCTAAAGTGAATCTATCATGAGCTTTTCTTGGCAAGAAACTTGTCATTGCCAACCTCTGAGGATGAGAGTGTATGACGTGCCCAAAGTCACTCAATGGGTTTCACAGCCAAGCAGAAATCAAACCCTGGTCTCCAGAGTCATAATCCAACACTCAAACTGTTACACCACATGGGCCACCCAATCCCTCCCTCAAATCAGATTTTTACAAAATTGCCCTTTGCTTCAGATTTTGCAGGAAAAACCAGAGCACTCTGGAGCAAAACCAGACAGCTGTTGGCGTGAGTTGCTCCTTCTGAGGTGCCAGTGAGGTGCGCAACCATGTGAGCGGAACTGAGAACTTCATTTTTTACCTCAGAAGGAGTGTCTTGTGCTGGCAGCAACTGATGACATAGTTGGAACACGTATTTAGACACCACCTGGCATTGCAATGAAGTGTGGAGGTAATGATGTGATCTGGGATAGCTCCGGGACCAGAATATTTTGGAAGCAGCCTGCAGTATTCTGGCCAGTGTAGACAAACTTTCACAGAGTCTTTTACTAAATCATAAAATGGGTATGTTAACCAGGGTCTACAGCTCTTTCTTGCAGCTCTCTCTGGTGTGGTCTGTTCTTTGTTCTCTCTCATATCCCTCAAGCACATGAGCACAGAGAATGAAGAGGAGACTCAGTCATTCGGAAACAGAGCAAACTGTCCTGAGGACAACATTCAAGTCCAGGTTACTCCCAGGCACCATTTTTTCCCATGAAAAAATGCAACCCCAAAATGTGCTTGGAAGACTCATTATGACAATGATTTTCAGATCAAACCTTTCACCAAGTTTAATTGCAATGATACTGTAACAGACTGAGCTCCATCAGAAAAGTTCTGAGTAGCCATTCTTGGTTTAAAATTAACTACGACCATAGCCAGAGCTGTTTAGCTTCTTAATGGCAGATAAACTGGTAAAGAAGCTATTATTATACTGGCCTTCCTATCATTCATGCCTGCCAAACATCATTGCTGGTGGAAAATCCTCTTATCTACTTCTCCATGCCTTTAATTGTCCAGACATAGCCTTCATAATTCTTGCAACAGATAATCTTTCACTACAGCATCCACTGTTATATATACAGAGAATATAGGGACAAAAGTGTTTTTCCCTTTCTTCTTATGGGCAACTAACTTTTTAAAAATGTGTCACACTGTTTCTTTAACTCTGGCCCCACTCTCTTTCCACTGTGTAATCTCATTCAAATCCTCTGCCTAACAAGGACAACAGTTACTAAAGAATTAATCTGGACTTTCCCACTGCCCTTTTTCTGTACACTCTTAGGAAATTTAGCATCAGCACCCTTCCTTTTTTACTAAGACTTTTTACAGGTAGATTATCCTCTGTGACCATCCCCTTCACTCCCCTCTGCAGGAATGCCTTTAAATATATTTTATTAGGTTTCAGACAAATACTTATATGATAAGAAATGAGTAATTTGTTCCCACAATTTCATATAATCTATCACAGAGTTTAGAAGTGATTTGTAACAAATAAAGAGCTTCATGCAATTTGTTCCATTTTGCAATAACTACAGCTGCATCTGCACTGCAGAAATAATCCAGTTTGACACCACTTTAACTGCCATGGAGCAAAGGTATAGAATTCTGGGAACTGTAGTATTGTGAGACATTTAGTCAGAGTGTGCTGATGCCATAACAAACTACAGTTCCCAGAATTCCATACGATTGAGCCATGGCAGTTAAAGTGGTGTCAAACTGGATTGTTTCTCAAGTGCAGATGCAGCCTCAAGTATAGTTATGTTACATTATGACTGTAGTACAACAAAGGATCACTTGTGTCTTTTTGTGATGTAACATATGAATCAATGTTTTGTCGTCTTCAGAGTATCACTAGCCCTGTCATTAATATCTAGATTTCACTGGGAAGAGATGTGTTTATAGGCAGACAGAGAGGATGCCAGCTTTACTAAGCTTGATCCTGATCAGCTTTCTCATGTGACATTGTTGTCTGTTCTTTGCAAAGAATGACCCCAATGTTCACTTATCACCAGAGGCTTTAGCAGAGGCACAAAAATATTTTTCCTCCACAATTTTTAATAAGATAAAGATTATCTGTATGTCGGACAACCACACACTCTCAAAACATCCCCCACTTGAAGTGGTGTGGCTCCAGCTGCAAAAACCAGAAGGCTAATTTTATTTCTGGTTTTGTAAATCTCTGAAAACTGGTATTGAGTCAGTGCATAAATGGCCCTGAGAGGATCAAAGTCTTGGGAGATTAAATAAACACAAAAAGGTGAATTGTACTGAGGAGGCCAGGAATCAGTACTAGAGGAACAGACTAGGCTGAAATGACTTACCAAAGGGCAAAGGCTCTATTACAAAAAGAACAATCAAATTAGGGATATAGCTATATCTGCCATATGGATCTGTAGACTTCCTCCCCTTCCCACTTCCATGACCAGTCCATGGTTGCTTCCCTCTTACCTGAGCTGACATGTTTACATGAACCAAAACTCTCATTTTGCTTTTTAAAAAATTGCATTTTGCAATTTATATATGTTGCCTCTCACTTACTGTTTGTGCTATGTTGTAAACACATTTGCATTTCCCCCCTTTATGCACATTTATAGTGGACTAGGAAGAGCCAGTGTGACATAGTGGTTGGAGTGTTGGACTATAACTCTGGAGACCAGGGTTCAATTCCAAGCTTGGCCATGAAATCCACAGGGTGACCTTGAGTAAGTCACATTCTCTCAGAGGAAGGCAATGACAAACCTCCTCTGAACAAATCATGCCAAGAAAACCCCAAGATAAATTTGCCTTAGGGTCACCATAAGTCAGAAACAACTTGAAGCCACACAACAACAACAACAACAACAACAACAACAATGTCATAGTGGAGTTGATGGCTTACAAAACCTTTTTAAACTCAGTGATTCTGAGAAGGTGTCAGCAAGTGCAGAATATTTTCCATAACCAATGAATAATGAAGAGTTTCTAGAATTAGGAGAAACTTTCAGGAATGTCTAGGTAGACATGAATTTGCAGTTCTTTCACTAGAAACCTGTTTGTTTTTTCTTGGCTGAAACTCAAGAAGGATTGAATCAGCCAACATACTGACTCCTGAGAACGGTTCTGCCAGCTGAACTATTTCGAGTTTTTGATAACAGCAACAGAAGACAAATCCCTCTTTATGTTTTAAATGTTTGTAGAATGAGCACTAGAGTTGAGACAGCAAAACACAACTATGTGGTCATTTGTGTGAATAACTAATACACATTCAAGCAGCCATTTGTCCCCGCTGTAATCATTTTACCAAGCCCCTAGTTCTGTTTCCATTTCATGGAAACCTAGCCATGAAATCACCCTCCTATATGATAGCAACAACAGGCTATTTAACTCAATATGCAAGTTGTAGAAGGAGATGGAGAGATAACTTCCAGAGAAGTAACTGGGTTTTTCTGCTGGGAAGAATAATCTTGTAGAATCCTGAAAAGAAACAAATGTACTATTGTATAAGTTATAAACTACAGTTAACGCTATCAGATACAAGAGGTATTATCTCCATGAAATTGGTAGAAAAAACTGTAGATAGTGGAAACACATGGCAGTGAAATGCAAAGTGTGGCAATGCAACTAAAATTTAAATGCATGTACACAAGCAAAATAGACAGCTGCTGGGTTTTTTCCAGCTCAGCATGGGCTCCAGTTCATAGTTTTAAGATACCTGAAAGTGTTTAAAGGAGGATGTCATTTCCCCTAGTGTCCAGCAGCCTTTCCCTTTAGAAGTGTTTGCCATTCTGGTCCTCTAAAGTCAGCATGGCCATGTTGGCAGGGAGCAATGGGAGTGGAAATCCAGCATAGCTGTATGGCTCTAGGTTGGGGGAGGCTATTGAATGCACCCATTTCTTCCATCTCACTGATTGTCCAGGTAGAAGTGTTTTTGCAGGTATTAAAACTACCAAAATCTTTATTTAAAAACCAGAGTAAAAAGTAATGTCAGATCTAGCATGAAAAGTGATCCTTTGTCCAAATAATCTTCAAATATATGTATTTTAAATATAGAATCTGTCTTCATCTATTATTTACATATTTTGCTAAGGAAAGAAGAAAGTGTATTTTCTAATTACTTGAAAAATCTAAATTGATAATTTCTCAGAACCGTCATTTTCTTTTATGCTACTGATCAAGAACATTCTTCCTTTGCCCCAAAGTATTCTGTTTCTGTCTGGACAGATACTGCAGAGTGAATCCTGGTGAGTGAAAATGCCATATATTGCCTTATGCAATCTATATCAGAGTAGTCAAAATGGGATGCTAAACTCCTTTGCTTTTCTGTCGGCATAAGCAGCCTCAAGGTTAAGTGCTTAAACATTCAAAGTCTCTTACCCTGTTCTAGACTCCCATTGATCTAAATCCCTTTACCCATCTTCCCTGTGGTGTCTAATTAGATCAACTTAGCTTTGAATCACAGTTCATGCTGGGTTTAAAAGCAACTTGCATAGCCATTTCAGTGGCACTTCAGAACTCACTCAACTCACTCTCTTTTGCTTCAGATCTTCTGGTGGGAAAGGGAAACTGAAACTTCAGGATTAGGATAGCCCACTGGACTGCCTGCCTGCCTGCCTGTCTGCTAGGCAACAGGTAGCTGTTTCATGCTTCAGGTGGTTAAAGGCCACTTGTCAAGAAAACAAGACAAGATCATGACCATTTTTATTTGTTATATAACTTGGTAACTTTTGCATCAGGACCCACACAAGGCTGGCCCTGTCTTTAGGCAGAGTGAGACAGCTGCTTCAGGTTGCAGGTCCCAGGGGTCAGAGCACCAGCAGTTTTGCTGCCCATTCTCCCTAATGTGGCTTGTAATTATTCTGTTGCCCTCAAGTATCCTGGAAGATGCCAACTTGTCACCAGTGGCGAAGTTAGATTTAGCTATTGGCTTGCATATATGAAATAGGAAGGGGTGTGGATTTTCCCTTTGCCTCAGGCTCCAGAATGCTTCAGGTCACCCTTACTCACGGTCCAGTGACCGTGAGTAATCCCCTGGCTTCAATCAAAACCTACTCTATGGACTTTATCACACCAGCCTGCTTTCTCACCACAACTGTGCTAGTTTAAGAATAGAAGCATACCAGTTTGGCATCATTTCGTAACACTTTTTCCCACTTCGGCAACTCATGGCCATACAATCTGTTTTCCGCACTGCTAAATGCCGCCTTCTGGGAAGAAGTGGGGGAACAATGAATCATGGCTGCCAACCACCTACCAAAGTCAGAAAAGCTGGATTTGGAAAGGTGTCGGCCACTGCAATTGCTGCGCCTCCCCAGTCCCAAAGCACATGAACACAGCAGCCAACACTTTGGAAGGGGATGGACAATGGAACGCAGCTGCCTACCACCTCCCAAAGCTGGCTGCTGTCTCTTTTACACCTGCTAGACACATAGCAGCTAGCTTCAGGAAGCTACTAGCAGTTGCAATTGCTGTGAGGAGGAGAAGAGGAGGAGCAGAATTACAACCACTCATACCATGTGACTTTTTGAGAAGCGGAACTGCAGCAAAAGGGACCTATGTATTGCACAAACACAGCAATATAATATCAGTGAGATTGAGAGCATATTGACAGGTTTTGCCCAACAATGAAAAGGTGCACTACAGTAAAAAAAATAAATAAAAATGGAATGAAAGGCAGCAGCAGAGCAGACACAACGTCATGCGATAAGTACCAACCAAAGACACTTTTATCCTGTTAAAATTCCTTTTTTATATTCTCATGTGATAAAGTTCTAGCTTTATCTCCAGCTCCTGGCCTGAAACCAGAGTTTTCTTTCCAATACTGGCAGTCCAAAGAGAATGTGAATAGTATACTAGAAATCATATATGGTGAAACATAACAGCATATAGTTGTTTGACTTTGGGACAGCTCAGGGACGTAGCCAAGGGGGGGGGTTCTTAGGGTCTGGACCCCCCTTCCGTTAGATAAAATGAATGGTATGTGCTGTTGCATCGCCGCACCCAAGCGCCATAATAATGGTGGCACTTAGTCTGGAACCCCCCCTTCCCAAAATCCTGGCTATGTCCCTGGACAGCTAAGTAATTTTAGACCCTTGACTTAATTGTGTTTTGGGGAAGGGTTAGATGTGTATGTGTATTCCTTTAGTTCTGAATTCCTTTAGTTCTAAATTGTTCTTGTCATTTCTCCCTGCTTGCCACAATTCCATATTTTTACAACAGCTTCTACATTCCTGATACATTAGAACAAACAAAAACCCATTTGCCAATCTGATTAGGATAAAGACATATTCCATGCAGGTTCATGCTTTAAACTCACATAAATCATCATGACTTCTCCTAGCAAAAACAAACAAACAAAAAACCCTTCAGTTGCCACTGGGCTATTTTGCCAGACTAACATAAGCCACACTCTCTCTCAACCAATACTATCCCTTTAAAAAAAAATTACACAATGAAATTTATCTGCATGCTTTGCCAGTACAGTTTATTAAATGTTTGCTAACTCAGAAAATATGTTTTAATAAGACCGAGCTTAGAAAGATATTAACCTCCTGTCTTTGCAGCCATTTTTTTTCTGGGTAGATAAACAATTGCCCTATCTCAGATACACAAAAACCCTGGATTTGTTATTATTTTTTCATTAATAGCAATCATGTACCAACAGGGAAGACCCCCCCCCCCTCAAAAGTGCCTTTAAAATAATACAGAAAATTCCTTCTCCAATAGTAGATATGCCAGTCAGTGAACAATGCAATCATTCATTGGCAGAATACACTGAAGGGTTTGAACAGCCTAGTTTCACGCACACCCAAAACAGCCACAAAAGCACCCACACATTTTTGCCATACTATCTCAGATTCTAGAAGAACCTGAGGCTTGTTTGTTTTAAAATAAACTAGAAATCTGGGGATAATGATTGGAGAGGATAAATAGAGTTGCTCCTCTTGTTGTGCCCTCTAAACACAGTTGAACACGAATGTGAAGCTAACCCATTAACCAGTTATAGGAAACAATGTTTAGCACCCTATTACTGGGACTCTAAAAAAAACTGCAGTTAGAAGGGTGATTCACTGTTGACAGGACCTCTTGGCATAGTACAAGCTCTATTGTGTTTGAACAGACTTGGCTCTTTGGCAGGGTCTGCTCCAGGATACATAACATTTGTGTCACTTTTTTGCCTTCCCTTCCAACATATGGTTCCCATTATGTAGTTATATGCACCTTTATGCATCTATTTGTTTTAAGATGCATCACTACAGAGCCAGTTATTTTGTATTTAAGTAGTATCCAAGGCCTACCAGCCAGCTGGATTAGTAAAACACGTGTAGCAGGGGACAGAACTCGAACTGTGTGAACTCCATGCTGAAAAGATTAGAACTATGCATCTTAACTGTGTACAAGAAAAAGCCACATTCTACAGTCTCTGTGTATTGCACAAATGCGAATGACTTTTCTCATTTTGAATAATTGATTTTGCATATTTATTGTGATCTCATTAACCATGTGAAAGAACAAGCAGCTGTGCAGGACACCAAAGCTATAATTTCAAACCCTGGAAATTTTATTGAGCCATATATCTAACTTCCAAGACCTCTGTCTTTCAAACACATCTCAACAACCATATAGGCTAGAAGCAATGGCATCACTAGGTGGGTGCAGACTATACTAGGTGTCATCCCAGAGTGGGATAGTACACCCTTGGGAGGGGACTGCTTTCTGAGTCCCACGAGGCAACCACCATGTGAGACTCAGAAGGTTTGGGTGGAGGTGGCATGAGTAGAATGGCACAGTGAGGGAGGGCACACTCAGTCCTCTCAGAAGGCAGCTGCCACCACCCCAGGCCTTCCAAGTCCCATGTGGCAGTTGCTGTGTGGGGCTTGGAACTCAGTCCCCACCACCTGAGGTCTTCCGAGTCCTGCATGATGGTTGCCTTGTGGGATTCAGAAGACAGGCTTCTCTGCCCCCCCCCCCCCCCAAAAATCCCCTGAGACCTTCCGTGACATGTGCAGCAACTAGAAGCCATTTTTTAATTGAGAATGGAAGCCAGCAACTAATACTACTACTACTATTATTATTATTATTATTATTATTATTATTATTATGGCATGTACAAGTGGCACAATAAACAGCATGATCTAATATAAAAAGCAACAGAGTTCTTTTACCTTAAATTGTAGAAAGCAGACACTTTAAGAGGTACAGCGTATCATCACTGGGAGGAGAGCTCTCTTTTCTATGTGATTTGTAATGAGAAATAATCTTTGTTTTCCTTTGCATCTTGTCACCCTAAACACCAAAGACCAGCTTCTAAATACAGTTGGCTCTCCTTATCCATGGATTTTTTATCCATGGATTCAAGCATCCACAGCTTGAAAATATTCAAAAAAAGTATACATTTCAAGTATCAAACCTTGATTTTCCCATTTTATGTAAGGGACGCCATTTTGCTATGCCATTGTATTTAATAGGACTTGAGCATCCATGGATTTTGTTATTCACGGGGGTTCCTGGAACCAAACCCCAGCGGATAACAAGGGTCCACTGTACTCCCATAGCAGTTGCTGTACTCCACCAGAGACAGGGCACTGGGGCCTTCCTCCTCAGTAATTTGCTCTCTTCCCTAATGTATAACAGCCAGCCCATTTGGGACTTTTTACTTCCCTCTGTGAGCATCCTATCTGCTCAAAGGCACCAGTCAGTGGAAGTCTCACCATCCATCTTGCCTTGTAGGGTTGCTATAAGTTGAAATAGAGTGGGAGAAAAGACGTATGCTACCTTGAGCTCCCTGGAGGTGAGTTATAAGAAGTGGTGACATAACATTGCCTCCCCAAATAAGAATTCTGTTCCCACCTCAAATAAAATTTTACTTCAGTCCCCAAATTTTTGGCATTGCAGAGAGCGAGATACAAAAAAAAAAATCATTCACACCTAGAACCCTTATATTTACTGTGTTTGCATTCCCTTGGCGACCCTTTTCTCTGGATGCCTAAACTCTACTGTATTTCTAAAAGCCTACCTCAAGTTTTAAGTTAGTGCAATTCTAGAAATTTGGGGTCAGATGGAAAATTCCATAGAAGCAGCAATGTCCTCATCCAACCCTATAGCTACAATCCAGGTGTAGAGTGACACTAGTGGCAGAGGCTGCTTCTTCATTCCCAGAGGCTCAAGAATGTTATCACACTAGCTACTGTTCCACCACAATTGTGCTAGTTTAAAGAATGGAAACATATTGATTTGGTATAATTTCTGATCACACTTTTCCCCATAAAATAAGCTTGGAGATCCATAGTCACACTGTCTATTTTTCACACTGCCAAACACCACTTTCAGGGAGGAAAGGGTGAGAATGAGTGGTCATGGCTGCCAACTATCTCCCAAGGCCGTCTGCTGTGTGAATATGCATACAGCAGCCAGCTTGAGGAAGCGTTGATGGCCACGATCACCGCAAAGGGGAGTGGGGAGAGGAGCACATTATGCCCATTCATACACAATTGCCTGAGAAGCGGAACTGCAGCAGAAGGGACCTATCATATATAAGCAGCAAGATTAAGAGCCTATTGACAGGTTTTGCCCATTGATGAAATAGTGCACTACAGTAACAAATGGAATACAAAGCAGCAGCAGGACAGATCCAATATTATGTGATAAGTACTGGCCAAAGACACTTTTATCCTTTTAAAATTCTGTTTTTAGCCTCATGTGATAAAGTCTGAAGAGCAGCTTAAATGCACTAGAGTTCACCCCATGCCAAAATGGTAGCTGAGAAATGTAGCTGCATCACAAGCCTTCAGATGCCATTGCACACCTAGGAAAGTACAGTAAGATGCTTCCACTCCCTGCACTGAAACCGCAAAAGACTGTTGGAGTCAGCACCTTATAATATTTTGGTTAACATGTGGCAATTACTTAGCAACCATACATACTGAAAGTGCTTTCTTAACATTCCCTGCTTGCATAAAAACACTGGCAGTCATGTTTGTGACATGTCTGGATACTAGCATTTTTGAAATATCACTAAACTCTGGTTTTTGTTCATACCTCTTATTCACATGATTTTGCTCATTTCTCCAATTAGACCATATTTGGGCTAGAGATACTTAAGGAATGCTTTCTCTCCTTTTTTCCAGACAGTCATTCTGCCAAAAATCCTTGGTATTATTTTAAGTTAGAAATATCTTCTGAGGTTTTTTGGAGATACTGGTATGCTTTATTATAATTTATGGTAGTACCATTTGGGACTATGACATTAAGCAAGTCAATACGTATTCAAACATACTTCTTTAGAAAGGGTATATAAAGACTGAAACTGAAACTGATCTTAAAATGTGCTGGTGAACAAACTTTTTAAACCAACCATCCAATATCTCTGTTTTTCAACTGTTAAAGACACAGCATTATTTGGATCAGTTACTGGTAAATTAAACATGGTTCTTCCACAGAAAAAAAGCTGCATGAAGGTAAAGCAGTTACAGTAAATAACAAAGTGAGAAGCACACAAGCTACAACCTACTCCATTGCCACATTCTATGTGAGGATCATAACAACTTAGATGATGTGGTTAGTGCATTCCCCTCTGTGTGTATTTTCTTTAGTTACATCAACCAATTGACCCCTTTTCACTACCCAGTTGTAGCACTATGATTCCACTTTAACCTATGAAATCATGGGATTTGCAGTTTTAAAAAATATTTTGATTCTATGATGAGTTACAGACCACCGAAAAGTGGCGGCCTGCACCCGCCCATTTCCCTGCCGGATCGGGGCCTCAGCAGCCAGAACAGCAGCCGCTGAGGCCCCGATCCGCCGCTTTCCAGGCCGCGGGGAAGCGGCAAAATGCCGCTTCCCTGCTGCCTGGAAAGGGGTGTCCTTGGGGCTCCAAGGGAGGAGGAGAAAGGGGCCGCTTGGCCCCTTTCTCCTCTGCGTCGCTGGGTGCAGCCATCTGAAGGCTGCGCCCAGCAATACAAAGCCAGGAAGCAGCTCCGAAACGGGGCCTTGGAAAGGGCGCACTAGGTACCCTGGGGTGGCCCCAATACATCACAACCACGCCGCCTCGTTTGGCCGCTGCCGTTTTCTACGCACAGAGCGCGTACTAGGGTTAGGGGCATCCGGAAAGGACACCCCTTTCTAACCCTAGTACGTGCTCGTCACGTACTTTAAGACCCGTTTCTAACGGGCCTAAGTTTGTTTTTGTTGTGTGCCTTCAAGCTATTCCAATTTATGGCAATCCTATCATGGAATTTTCTTCGCAAAGGTTATTTAGAGGATGTTTGCCACTGCTGTTTTTAAGGCTGACTGGCCCAGGGTCAAACAGTATAGGATTCACGGGGCTAATGGGGATTTTAAATCTAATCTCTTGGAGTTCTAGTGCAACATTTGAACTACCGCACCACAGTGGCTCTCTGATTACAAGTTGTTACATTGAAATACTTATGAAGCAAGTGGCATGTTTTATGTTTAAGATGTCTGGTGATCAATAAACCAGTGTTTTGTTCTTCTATTAAAGGGTTAAGAATCAATCTCACATTACCAAAATGAACACAAAACACATGTGCTTGTCTGCATTTAAAATCATATTGGAGCACATTACTAAAAACTGTGATAAAGATATCACTGTTTGGTGGATTTTTGCTATTATTGAATTCAGGATAGTGTGGACTTTAAAATGTTTAAATAAGCAAGTAATAGCAAGCCCTGCAGGTATACCACATGGCATTCTCCTCTACAGCATGATTAAAAACTATACAGAGAGCAATGCAAGTCTATTGCTCTGTGCTTCCCCCACTTGGATGTATTCAGTAGAGCTCTTTCGGCACATTCCATTCATGTACAGTATAAATAAATAGCAACTCCCCACCACCCTTCACTGTAACAGATTTGGCCTAAAATAAGCTTTCCTGGGTAAGCGGACCCTGTGTGGAATTTGAAGGTTGGTTTGGTTTAGGATGGAGAGGGAAAGGGAGGGGAGAGGAGATGGATGAGAGGGTTGGCTAAGAAACTTGGCTGAGCCAGAGACTGTTTCCTCCCAATTCTCCAGCTGCCAATCCAAACTTTCTGTCTTTTCTTCCCCTTGCAGAGAGGCAGTGTGCTGGGGAGAGAGGCTGCTTATTTCTCTGCATCTGCTGGACCAGGAGAAACACCTTTAAAGCGATATTCCGAAACCATGCTTTACATTTGGCCTCTGCTTTTTATGTTCATGTTGAATGGACCAGGAGGACTAGGTAAGAGTTTCAAAGCTCCCAAAGGTCTGCATTTTCTTCTAAAGGAAAAGTCGGCTAGAGTGAATGTAAAACACAATTGGTTTTGCTCTGAAAAAGCCAGATGATTACTTTAATTTTTGAAATTCCAGAAGAATATATGTATGGATGCATGAACTCTGTTAAGATAACATTTATATATGTTTTATAGAGCTGCACTTAATGCTCTTAAGCTTTTGCCAATAATTGCAACAAACAGGATGGCATGTTGGTTATTTCATCCAATCTACCTTTGTGGATACAGCAATGGTGTTACTAGGGGTGCAGGGGGTGCTGACCACTCCAGGTGACACCTTAAAGGGTGGTGGTGGTACCACTACTTCTCATATATCTCCTTTTTGACAGAAATGGGCTGTGGCATTTGTCTGTGTCTCATTAAAATGCTGAAGAGATGATGTGAGTGTGGTGAAGCTCAGTGGGAAGAGAAAGGAGAGATCCCAGAGTTTTTTAAAAAAAATTTTTTTTAAATATTTATTTATTTATTTTTAAAAACATGACATTGTACCAAATTTCCATTTCAGCCACATGAAACTAGGCATATGTAAATGCACTGAGGCTGTGCATATGATATTGTAATTTAAAGGTACACGTTAAATTTTGCTAGTTGTTTTATGTCACAACTGTGCCCATGGCATGCAATGATATGCAGGAATTATGATTAATGAGTAACAGTAGTCTAAAGATCATTACTAAAAGATTCTGTCTGGTGTGGTAGGGGAAGAGGTCAATGGGGGTGACAGCATCAATTACCACACTAAATGACACCAACTCTAGTGATGCCACTGGTGTACAGCATTCACATAAATATCTTATTTATTTATTTATTTATTTATTTATTAGTTTGTTTCAATAGGCAATATTTTGCAAATACTTAATTGTCTGACAGGAATGGGACGCAAAGCTGTTTTAGGTATAAGGGAGGCCTGGTGGCAGAGTGGTTAAATGCCAGTACTGCAGCCACAAAGTTGTGTCTTTGATCCCAGGCAGTGCTCCAAGGTCCACTCAGCCTTCCATCCTTTCGTAGGTTGGTAAAAGGGGTACACAGCTTGTTGGGGGCAAATGGATTACACATTGTAAACCACTGAAGGACTGCTAGTTCATTGATAAGCAGTAGAGAAATGTACAGTACTTGCTTTTGCTATTGCTATTTTAATTAGATTATGTTGAAAATCTGCAGATGCTTATATTCTAACATGGGATAGGCTTTCATGCTTCTCTCACATTCTCTCTTTGGGTACATCCCAGCTCTCACCTACTATAGTTATCTCTTTCTGCACTGAACAGAGTTTGTGAGTTTGTGAACACATTATATCACACACACACACACACACACACACACACACGGCACCCTTGGCTTATGCGGGGATCCGTTCTGGACCCCCCACATACGCCAAATACCACGCATGCTCAAGCCCTATTCAAGTGAATGGGGCTTGTGCATGCGGTGGCGGTGGCGCGGCGGTGCACATGTGCCACGGGCGCACACCTCATTAATATGAATGGGACATGCCACCCCTTGCACCCCGCATGCTCCCACATGGCTTTCAGCATATGCTGAAAGCCGTGTATAGTGTGCCCGCGTATGACGCGGGCACACTGAAAATACCATTTGTCCAGGGATGCCCAGTTATTTGGAACCCATAGCAAGTGTGTACTTGAGGGGCACTGTCAGGGGAGTTTTTGTATGCATCTCTTCCATGCTGTAGAAAGAAGTGGTTATTCCTTGCTATAAGGATAGGTAGGCACTGACAGAGACACATTACTAAGCAAATGGCTTAAGATATGAAGCTGAAGGCTTTCATGGCCGGCATCCATAGTTTTTGTGGGTTTTTTGGACTATGTGGCCAAGTTCTAGAAGAGTTTATTCCTGACTTTTTGCCAGCATCTATGGTTGGCATCTTCAAAGAATGCTTTTAGAACATAGCCACATAGCCCAAAAAATCCACAAAAAAA
Source organism: Sceloporus undulatus (assembly GCF_019175285.1). NCBI lineage: Eukaryota > Metazoa > Chordata > Lepidosauria > Squamata > Phrynosomatidae > Sceloporus > Sceloporus undulatus. The sequence goes on along the minus strand of NC_056524.1, from coordinate 155,110,760 downwards.
CCAAAAATGGCTTAAGAATTTGCATCTGAAATACTACAATAACAACAAAATCTGATACCCTTTTGTCTGTTTAGGAACCTAAGAAGTTTGGTTTCTTGGACAGTAGGGATACAGGCTAAGGTAAAACAAACAAACAAACAAACAAACAAAAAACACTGCCTCTTAAAGCCTCCCATTGATTTCAGTGAGCTGAAACAGCCACATAAGCCTCCAGTTAACAACTGCAGTTAGAAATACATACAACTATTTGTAATATGCACTTCATTTTTCTCTCCCACCCCCAACATCTGGCAGGTTGTACTTACGTCCTGCTTGCTTCTCAGTTACCTCTAGTGATTAGCTCTAGCCATTTCTTTAAAAAGTACATTGGTTAAGTTTTAAAGGAATAAGCTATACATCAGGAAATTCCCAGCTCACTTCTAAATTCCCACCTCCAGCAACTGTCCTCTCGGCCCCAGTTCCAGATCTGATATATGTACGTAACAACACAGGCTTCATAACAGGGCTCTGCCCAGTTCCCCAGCCAGGATTAGATAAGCTGACAGATAGGCCAACATGGACAAAGTAATTTTAAATATAATGTATTTTAAACACACGGATATTAATTAATTGTAATTAATGCAATTAATTAATTTTGTTCTTTGTTGTCGGGTTGGCTTTGACTTATGTGACGCTATGAATGAGAAACCCCCAAGAAACCCTGTCATCAGCTGCACTGCTAAGGGCTTACAAACCCAGGATTGTCACTTTCTCTCTCAAGGCCCACCTGCCATACGGTCTTTCTTTGAGTCATTTTGTATCATGAAGACAATAAGACCAGTTTAGTAATTTTGACTTCTCTTTGGGAGTTCAGACTTGATTTGCTGTCAGACCCATTTTTGGTAGTTCATAGTATCCATAAAATTCTCCTCCAGCACCACATTTCAAATGAGTTGATATTTTTCCTCTCATTTTTCTTCACTGTCCAACTTTTCATAACCATATATGGAAAACAGAAATACTATGGCAGGGTTAATTTGGACTTAGATATTTAATTATCTGTCTTTACATATAAAGATCTTACCTAATTACTTCATAGCTGCCCTTCCAAGTCCTCGTCTTCTGGTGTTGTTGTTTTAACTACAGTCTCCATTTTGATAGGCATCTGAGCCTAATTTTAGAAAATCTGTAACTATTTCAATGCAGTTTTAAAAACCAAATAACTCCCATCTAAGAGTCATTCTCTGTTCATGTGCACACTGAGTTTCAGGTATATAGACGTCATAGTTTTTAAGTTATGGTGCATGCAGATAGAACAGAACATCAGCCAGTATTCTAGATCAGCTACTTACTCATCTGTGAATGTTCTGTATTCATAATTGTTACTTAGTGAAGAATGTGACATCATAGCTATGATCATAACTGCCTCTTCAACCTTCTTCACTGGGCATCAGCTGCATAGGAAGAAGGAAGTCCATTCTGCAGATGATTGGAACATTTCTGCCAGAGTTGGTGAAGGTGAGCCAGAGGAGGTTACATAGGCCCCATACAGACAGGCCAAAATAAAGCTGCTTCGGGTTATTTTGGAAGAATACTGTTTAAATGATGCATGCATACTAAGTCCGGAAGCTGTGCCAAAGCTGCACTCTAGTCCTTAGGACTGGATCGTGGCTTTGGTGCAGCTTCCGGCCTCTAAGGACGCATTCATCATTTAAACAGCATACCTCCAAAGTGACCCGAAGCAGCTTTATTTTGGCCTGTCTGTATAGGGCCATAGTCAGTTACTTAGATGTGTGTGTGTGTGTGGGAGTCTACTACAAATGTTCAAGCCAAACTGAGGAGTTGGATGTTGCCTTCCTAGAACAGATGACCACACATTCAGAAACGAGAGATATAGTAGTCATGGGGGATTTCAACTATCCTGATATTTGTTGGAAGTCAAACTCTGCCAAAAAATTAAGGTTCAGCAAATTTCTCGCTTGCCTTACAGGCCATTTAATTGTCCAGAAGGTGGGAAAGGCAACTACGGGATCAGCCATTTTTAATCTGTCCCTAACTATCAGTGATGAACTGGTTAATAATGTGGAAGTGGCAGGATCCTTAAGCGGGAGTGACCATGTTCTCTTGAAGTTTGTTATACAGTGGAAAGGGGAAGCCAAGAATAGTCAGATACGCATTCTAGACTTTAGGAAAGCTGACTTCATTAAACTTAGGGAAAGACTAGCAGCAATTCCATGGTCAGGAATTCTAATAAAGAAGAGTTTTCATGAAGGATGGGAGTTTCTTAAAAGTGACATATTGAAGGGGCAGTTTCAAAGCAATTGAAAACACAATTTCAGAACCGGGGGGGGGGGGGAGAAATAGGAGGCGACTAAAGAAATCAGGATGGATGTCTAAAGAACTTTCAACTGAGCTAAGAGTGAAAAGGGGCATGTACACGAAATGGAAAAAGGGGGAAATCTCCAAAGAAGAATTCAAACAAATAGCCAGCTTGTGTAGAGAGAAAGTCAGAAAAGCTAAAGCACAAAACAAGATCAGGCATGCTAGAGAGGTTAAAACAATTAAAACAATAAAATGGGATTTTTCGGTGTTCTGGTAAGGTCCATAGCAAAAGGAAGAAGGAAATGGTAGTGCTACTGCTCTAACTGGGTTTGCCATTTGTACACAGGTCTGGTGTCCATATTGGGGTCAGACTCGGGGTACAAACTCTTATTAATTTTATATTAAATAGTGAGGGTTGAATGGGACAAATCGTGAGGTAACAGAACTGACAGAAGTAATCTCAGAACCATTGTCAGTAATCTTTGAGAATTCCTGGAGAATAAGAGAGGTCCCAGTAGACTGGAGGAGGGCAAATGTCATCCTCATTTTCCAAAAAGGAAAAAAGAGGACCCAAATAATTACTGCATGGTCAGCCTGACACCAGAAAAGATTCTAGAGTAGATCATCAAATAGACAATATGTAAGCACATAGAAAGGAATGCCATGCTAACAGTCTGTATGGGTTTCTCAAAACAAGTCATTCCAGACTAATCTTATCTCTCTTTTTTGGTAGATGAAGGGAATGCTGTGGATGTAGTGCATCTTGATTTCAGCAAGGCCTTTGGCAAGGTTCCCCATTATATCCTTGCAAAAAAGCAAGTAAAATGTGGGCTAGACAATGTGACTCTTAGGTGGATTTATAACTGGTTGAGTGACCAAACCCAAAGGGAACTTAACAATGGCTTCTCCTCATCTGGAAAAGAAATTACTAGCAGAGTGCCACAGGGTTCTGTCCTGGATCCAGTGCTGTTCAATGACATGGATGATGGAATAGATGGCATGCTTATCAAATTTGTAGATGACACTAAATTAGGAAGGGAAGCTAATACTCCAGAGGGCAAGATCAGAATTCAAAATGAATTTAACAGATTAGACATCTGGGCCAAAGCTAACAAAATGAATTTCAACAGGGAGAAATGTAGGATACTGCACTTGGGCATTAAAAGTAACATGCATAGAAATCGATAAGGTGACACCTGGCTTTATGGCAGTACTTGCCAAAGGGATCTAGAAGTCGTAGTGGAGCACAGACTGAACATGAGTCAGCAATGTGATGCAGCAGCTAAGAAACCAAATAATTCTAGGCTGCATCAATATGAGTATAGTGTCTAGAGCAAGAGAAGTAATAGTACTACTCTATTTTGCTTTGATCAGACCTCAGCTGGAATATTGTGTCCAATTCTGGCACCACAATTCAAAAAGGATGTTGACGTGCTGGAGTGTGTCCTGGGGAGGGCAGCCAAAATTGTTAAAGGTCTGTAAACCATGGCCTATGAGGAGCAGTTTAGGGAGTTGGGTATGTTTAGCTTAGAGTAGAGAAGGTTAAGAGGTGACATGATAGCCATGTTTTAATATTTAAAGGGATGTCATATTTAGGATAGAGCAAGCTTATTGTTTGCTACTCCATCATTTAGGACTCTGAGCAATGGATTCAAGCTACAGGAAAAGAGATTCCACCTAAACATTAGGTAGAATTTTCTTATGGCAAGAGTTATTTAATAGTGGAGCAAGTTGCCTCAGAGAGGAGTCTTCTTCTTTGGAGGACTTTAAACAGAAGTTGGATGGCTATATGTCAGGAGTGCTTTGATTGTGTATTTATGCATGGCAGGGGGTTGGACTGGATAGCCCTTGTGGTCTCTTCCAATTCTATGATCCTAGTTACGTATACTTAACAATAAACAGAGCTGCTGATATAGAATATTGGCCATCCTCTTGTATTAAAATAGGTTGGGAACAGACCTGGCTTTAGAAAGGACTGCTCTGCTGTCATTGCTTCTAGCTTAGTCCAAAGTGGAATTTCCAGAGCAGCGTCTGAGACCGAAGAAACAATTTCTCTTCAAAGAAAAGGCAATCAAACATCAAATCCAATCAGTGTAGATCCAGATTCTTAGGCATGTTTAAAACTGCTTGTTGGATCATTTCTGATGGCTGCCATATCTCTCTGACGATTGCACACCTCCACTACTAGCTGAATAATGCTAGTGATGTACTTGAGAAATACAGTAATAGTGTTCTTTCCATAGAATAATAAAGAAACAGATGGCAAGTATTCTGTAAATTGTTGAGGTAGGCACAGGTTGTACAGTTTTAATGTAGTATTCACAGTAAGAAGAATGTTTCTCTTGCTACAGTTATCAATGAGACCTCATTGTTCTGGACAGTCCTGTAATGAGGAAAAGAGTGCACCTAAAAGTGCACAATTTCCTATTGAAATTTTTTTTAGCCAGGTTAGAGGTTTATATTCCCAGTGTAACCATAAAGCCTTGTTCTACACTTTGTGTTCTGTGCTTTCTAATAATGGGAACCAATCAGAATTTTATCCCTAAACTAACTTCACCAGAATGCAGAAAGTCCTGGTTTTATTAGATGGGGGACAGGTTTTCATTAAGAGAAATCACAATAGTAATCCATTCTATGATGGAGGGCTGGGCATTCTCTTGTTGTGTTATTGCTGGATTTTAGCTCTTGCAGTTATGCTTTTTTCCATTGGCAAATAATTATTTTAAATGGCTGTTTCAATTGTTCTTGAGGAGGTGCAGCCAGATTGGAAAAATACTTAGTTCCATAGTGCAAGCTATAAATAAATGATATTATTAATAGAGCTCTTCAGGGAGTTCAGATCTTAGAGGCTTGCTGGAAGGATTACAACAAAATAATATATGTGAAGTGCTCTAAACATTCTCTATAAACTGCTAAGTATTATTATAAGACACATTAGTGCAATCCATCACTTAGTGAAGAGCAATTGAAAGCCATTTAGTCCTCTCAAAAACAGTTATGTTGAATATTTCTGAATACAGATTTATCTTCTTTCTAAACACTAACTTTCTAAACACATCCAGAGCAGACAGAGAATTAAAGAAGTGAGTTCTTCCTTGAAGCAATATTTTAGACAGGGAAGTTGTCAAATAAAACTGCGGCTACAATCCTGTATCATCTTTGCTGGAAGAAAAATACTAATGGACTCATTGAAACACTATATTAATACATTACACTGTGAGTGGAACAGAACATGAAAGCAGAAATCTCCTCAGCTTTGTGAATTTTGTGTTTGACTTGGTAAAGGAAGAGAGATGCATCTAGGGTTTTCTTCTTCTTCTGGACTGTCAGATCTCAGGGCCTAGGCCTGGGCCTCTCATTTTCATGGTTCATCTCTGGGCAGATTCTCCAGACTTGGTGGACTCAGCTTCAGGGCTTTGTACTAATCTCCAGCTTTTGTAGCAGAGCAGCAACTTGCTACAGTTTGCAATGTTTAACTGATTTGAAGATGCAACTTGCAAAAACTCTCCAAAAGGGTTTATTAACTTAGTAAGGGGCTCTACAGGCAGCCCTGAAGGGGCAGCATGCAGCCACCCCTGTTTCAGGCAGTTCAGCCATGGCAACCGCATACCATGGTCCCTATCTGGCCTTTGCAGGGCACAGAAAGGAGGAGCCCTTAACATTTGTCTCATCTCTATAGTTCCCTGAAACACAGTTTGGGTTTATATCTGTTTTGGGGGTGGTGGTGGTGGGGGTTGTAAAGTAATTGTTTTTTCATTTATTTTTGTAGGATGTGTGCATGAAATAGTCTTTCCTGGAGAGAATGACCTCAGCAGAATTAAATTCCCTAGCAGTCACAGATTTCTTATTAGACATCAGTTCCCCACCCTTGGCTGCTATCCACTGCTAAGAATCTTTGTTTTCGTTCAGATAAAATCCTACTCTGTAGCTTCATGAGCCCAGCTCTCATGCAAGCATAGAAGATATACCAAAGAAACAGATTTACACAGTTCTATGAGCACAGGAAGAAACCACATTTCCCACAATTGCGAGGAGTTTTGCCAGCTCTGCTCCGGTACCTTTAGTTTAGTAGCAGACTGAAGTGGCAGAAAAGTGGCAGAGGAATCTTTTCCTGAGACAGAGTTAAATTGGTGGGAGAAATGTCACTTGTTGAATGTATTTACTAAGCTGCTTATAAAGCAAAGGTAGGAATTGTGTCTCCCTTGATACATTGTTGGATTGCATCTCCCAGAATTCTCCTAGACAATGGTGGGGAACTAGAGGCGTTACTGTGCAACATCATTTGGAGGGCTGCATAGTACCCACTACTCCTTGATAAGCCACTTAGCTCATAGCATCTCAGCATAGTTGTAAAAATGTAATGGGAACAAGGCAGGGCCTCATTCCCACTTATAAATTGCTTTGCAATCCAAATTCATGTATCGATTTGACAGTGGAACATGGTTCACACTACATTTGCCCCGATTGCATTTTACCCTGTAAAATAACCCACTTGTGATTCACATTCAAAAATGAATCGATTCAAAATGGACCTGCTCGAAAGACAAATTTAAATCTATTCTGACCCGCATCTGGTTAACACTTGTGCTGAATTGATTTATCCAAAAAGATGCAGAAAAAATCAGTGTCAAAAAGACGTGGGTCAAATGGGTCTATCGCATGTCCCCCCCCTCACTGAAATGCTTCAGCAATTCGGTTCAAGTGGGAACCAGGGTCATTTGAACCAGTTCAAACTGATTTGCGATCCGGTTTAAAAGATAGTGGGAATCAGGCCCAGAATTCCATAGGATGTAGCTATGGCAATTAAAGTGGAATCACAGAGCTATAATTGTGTGGTGTAAAAATCTGAAATGGTTGTAGAGCTGGTTGAGGTGCCATCTTCCCAACACCCCATTCTAGAAGGAGGTCCCCAACCCAACTCCCAGTTTGAGACTTTGGTTGTCATTGTTGTGTGCCTTCAAATTGTTTCCAACTTATGGCAACCCTAAGGTGAAACTATCATGGGGTTTTCTTGGAAAGATTTGTTCAGAGGGTGAGAGAGTGTGATTTGCACAATGTCATCCTGTGGGTTTATATGGCTGAGCTGGGATTCAAACTCTGGTCTCCAAAATTTGTCCAGCGCTGAAACCACTACACCACACTGGCTTGCAGTTTGAGACATATGACATTTTCTCTGAAGGGAGAATAAATACAGAGCAAGTTAAATTTGCATTAAAGAAGCCATCATCCCAGTTCCTTTCAGTAAGATATCAGCAGACTTTGACATGGAGTATTGATTGATCAGGTAGAAGCTTGTGCCAAAATCTAGATAGTGTGCCAGTTTGGACATAACATTTCCAACTTCATACAACACTTTTATGAGGCAAGAAACAAGCATTGAGACTTTGCACTCCTCCTTAGCATGCTGACTTTGGTGCATTGATCCTTGTAGTTTGTGAGGTGAGAAAGGATGAGTAAAAATGTTTGTCTGATGTTTGTTTCCAATTTCATAAAACACAAAGCTGGGAATTTTCTATTGGAACTGGCCTATTAGCTTTCACACTAAAAAAAATGTTTGTGGGGATTTATTGGTCATAGTCACACAATTACTTCATTCTCCATGGAAACTCCCAGCCTTTTATCTTCTAGAATTATGTTTCCCTGATCCGTCTTATACGATGCATGAAAAAAAAAAACCCAGGATCGTAAACTTGGTAGTGTTTTATCAGCATAATGAAGAGCAGAAGTATTTCAATAAAAATAGTAAAATTGAGGCTGCGAGAGTATATTGCATACAGCAAGAAGTTAAATTCTCTTTATGTACTCAGTGGCCCAAGAAATAACAAGCAGATGATGGTATCACATATGGAACCAATTATTCTGGTTGCACAGGCTTTATGTGGTTTTATATCACAGAGCTAGAAAGGTTCAATTTTAATTATAATAAACTTACATTAATTATTATGGGACCTCAGTCAAGGATGCTATCTACCTTTTACCTCATCCACCTCCATTGTTGAACAAATGATTCAAAATGTATAGTATATAGTGGTTAGAGTTGCGTGGGAGATATAGGCTCACTCCTTGTAAACGTTCACTGATTGTCCCTGGGCCAGTGACACTCTCTCAGCCCTAATCTACTTCATATAATTGTTAAGATGATAAGACAGACAGACAAGAATACCCTTGAAAAGGAGAAATGTTATCCAAGACAGGTTGTTGTTGCCTAATCTTCTATCTTCTACCCAGTCTCCATTTTCAAGGAAAAGTATTGATAAATTTAAGATGGTTACTTTTTTAAAAGCTACAGTCCAAAAGATGTTTTGCTAGGGGTTAAGGTCTGTTGAACTCAGTGAGTAAATATGCTTAAGTTTGCACTGGATCCTCTGCCAGATCATAAACCACCACATAAACTACAGCAAGAGCCAAATGTCACTGTTTAAAAGAGAGGCTGGATTGTTTGCTAGCACTGCACTCATGGTATAGTTCAGGGAATTTCATGGATCCTGTAACTCCCAGCAGCCCTAGCCAGCATAGCCAGTGATAAGGAAAAAGCAGGGGGTTGCTGTGCAGCAACATGCAGATTCCCAGCTGTGGTGTAGCCATTACAACTGTATGTCAGATATATGCCCTGCCAAGGTGCATTTGCCCAGTGCAAATGTTGCAATTTGACATGAGTTTAACTGCCATGGCTCTATCTTCCAGAATCCTGGGTTTGTATTTTTGTGAGGCACCAGCACTCTTTGGCAGAGAAGGCTAAATACTTTGTAAAACTATAAATCCCAGGACTTTGTAGGATGGTGCTACAGAACCTAAGGTGGTGTCAAACTGCATTATTTCTACAGAGTAGATGCACCCTCAGTTAAATGCGTCTTGTTGTTGTTAGCTGCCCTGACTCATGACGATCCTGTAGATGAGATATCTCCAAGATCCCTTATTCTCCACTGCTCTGCTTAGTTCCTGCAAATCCATGCCCATGACAACTCTGATTGAGTTTAGCCATGTGGCCTGTACTCTCCCTCTCTTTTTGCTTCCCTCTACCTTTCCTAATATTATTGTCTTTTCCAATGAGCTATGACTTCTCATGATGTGGCCAAAGTACATCAGCCTCAATTTGATCATCTTGGCATTTAAGGAGATTTATTTGTCTTCTTGGCCATCCACAATATCCTCAGTATTCTTCTCCAGCACCACATCTCAGATGAATTGATACTCTTCCTATCCCCTTCTTACACCTAAGTAAATGTGCCTAGCAAGCATGCATAGAAAATATAGGTATTTATTTCTCTCTGTGTGTGTGCACAAAGATATGCACATGCACATATGTAGGTATACACTTACAACATACACACGAGGGCCTGTTACAGACTGCCCAAATAAAGCTGCTTCGGGTCTCTTTGGAGGTATACTATTTAAATGATGCATGGGTCCTAAGAGTCCGGAGGTCGCGCCAAAGCCACACTCCATTCCTAAGCACTGGAGGGCAGCTTTGGTGCAGCTTCCGGATTATTAGGATGCATGCATCATTTAAACAGCATACCTCCAAAGAGACCCGAAGCAGCTTTATTTTGGCAGTCTGTAACAGGCCCTTGTATATGTGTATGGAGGCATTAAGGAATACTATTCTTGACTACCATGTTTCCCTGCATGGCAGTAGGGAATTCAATTACCAAATCAGTAAGAGGATGATGGGTGTAGAAAACATTCATATTAAAAAGTGGAAGCAAAATATAGAAAAGTAGTGAGAAGGCCAAACTATGTCTATCCTCACTATATTGGTACTTGTTTTGAAATACCTAGTTTCCCAAGTACAAAACACCACTTTTTTGTTGCAGTCATGTAGCATAGTTATATAACACATTTTCACACCCGTTTGTAATAGGACAGCAACTGCAGCATGAAACAAGGCAAGAAGTATGTGTAATAGGGCAGGATAAGAAAACAATTGTTGTTGTTGGTTTTGTGAGCCTTCAAGTTGTTTCTGACAGATGATGATCCTAAGGCAAACCTATAACGCGGTTTTCTCATCAGGAGTTGGAGGCAGTGCAGACCGGCACTTTGTGCCAGCCTGGCCACTTACTTGGGCTGCGGTAGGGCTGAGCATTCACATGCTCCAAGCCTTTGTTCCACTGCCTGTGTGCCATTGTGGCACGCACCCATCCACATGGGGTGCACCATGAGGATGCAATGGTGACACTGCACCCAAATGGTCCTCTGCAGAAGGGGCATTATCATGGTGCATGAGTGCACCTATGGCACCCCTTCTGGGACACAAAAAGAACCCATTGGAAAGCAGGTTCTTTTTGGTCCTTCTGGAGGCCACTGCATCTGGTTTCTGTGGTCTCCATCTGGGGCTCAAAGGGGCAGCACTGAGGTGCCTGTTGAGCCCCATGGTTAGAGTTGTTTTCCTCTGAGGCTGAAAGAGTGTGACTTGTCTAAAGTTACACAGTGGGTTTCCATGGCCAAGCAGGGATTTGAAACCCGGTCTTCAGAATTACATACCATAAAACCCTGTTTTTAAAATTTAGATCTATTTAAAAAATTTAAAACAATAAATTTTAAATTTAATTAAAAAAAACCTAGGGACTCTCCTTTTTCATCTCAATGAGCCTCATCACACTCACACCATCTCTTCAGTGCTTTAAAAGGACACAGGGGAATGCCACAGCCCACAGATGTTGGGCACTGCAACATTTTGTTTCAAACCTCTTTATAAACTGACAATCTGCATTGTTTAAACTAGAAACATTTGTAAATAACCACCACTGGTATTCTTTCTGGATTAACATCTTGACTGTGACCTGTGTAAGGAGGACATTATTGATATTTTTGCTCTCTTTTTTTTTTACCTCTTCCCCTCCAAGCTACAAAATAGGTTGCAAAGCACCACCGGCGGTGGGATATTTTTACACTTCCTTTCAATCCAAATTCCCTGACTTTGAGACAAGAAAGTTCCACATAGTTTGGGTTGGCTTCTTTCTGAAATGGATGGGGGATGTACACTCAGCCTTTTGGGGCTTTTAGCTGGCCAAACATTTGAGATCCTTGTGTTCTTGCTCTTTAATCACATCTTGTTTTTCTTCCCGGAAAGTCTTTTGAAAAGGCAGCTTGTGTTGCCTTTATGAGGAGACAGATTCCCTTAAAGAAAAACAATGCTAAGGACAAAATAAATAACGTGATATAAACAAATACCACTAAAAGTATTTCGCTTAGCCCTGCCAGGCAACAGATGTTGGGAAGGGACAGCAGATCTGCAACTATTCCTCCTGATGCCCCCAACCCTCTGGAAGAAGAGAGAGCTGCAATGTGCCACATTTGTTGCCCAGTGGTCTCGAAACTATTCAGCTGCCTCAGATCCTGCAGAGGATATTATCCTATCATCCTGATTCAGCTGTCAACCCAGGGTGCATCTATACTGTAGAAATAATGCAGTTTGATAACACTTTAACTGCTTTAGCTTCATCCTTGTTAGGCACCTTGAGTCTCTATACCAGAAGAAAGGCAGGATATTAATAACATCCTCCTCCTCCTCCTCCTCCAATGGAATCCTGGAATTTGTAGTTTTACAAGGTCTTTAGCCTTGTAAAGTGTGCTGGTACCTCACAAAAATACAAATCCTGGGATTCTGTAGGCTAGAACTATAACAGTTATACTGCATTATTCTACAGTGTGGATGCACCTCTAGTCATTTCTGTGCGTGGAATATGGAAGAAGCATCATCTTGTCTAACACCTCAGACAACAAAATATCCAAAACCAAACTGAGCCTGGGAGCCTAGCTGCTGGCTTAAATAGGCAGGGAGCAGATTTAGGCATAGTTTCTTCCATTTATGTTCCCTGAGACACATGTTAGTTTTTGTTTCATCAACTCTCTTATCCTTTTCTTCAAAGCTCATGGAAATGCAAAGACATTTGGGAAGAAGTCAGGAAGCCAAGCAGTACACTGGTTGTGCCCCAGCCACAAATTGCACTCTCTGTTAGTTGGGAGCACCATTATCTTGGACTGGCCATGTTAGGTTCTGTGAGTCCCAGCATCTAAGTCCTGAGTAAACATAGTTCAGGCTTAATAGGGACTGATGGTGATGATGATGATACCCTGACTGTTCAGCAAAACTGAGTCTTGAAACCCCTTGCAAATTAAAATAAGTACAAAATTGCTGAACAAATATGAAAGTACAAAAGATCTAAACACATAGAAAAGTTCAATACTAAAACAATATTAGCTTGTTGTTTTGTGCCTTCAGTGGGATGTGGTGACTCAGGGGTTAAACGTAATGATTGCAAGATTGGCTGGTCAGCAGTTCGAGGCCCAACTGCTGCAGGACGGAGTGAGCTCCTGTCACTAGTCCCAGCTTCTGGCAACCTAGCAGTTCAAAAGCATGTAAAAGTGCAAGTAGATAAATAGGAATCTCTTTGGTGGGAAGGTAACAGTGTCTCATCCAGTCATGCTGGCCACATGGTCACAGAGTCATCTTTGACAATGCTGGCTCTTTGGCTTCGTAATGGAGATGAGCACCAAGATGATTATCCATGTGAATTTTTTTTTCTTTTTTGTTTGAAATAAGAGGAATAAACTTTTAGCTTATAGTTTAGATATTTCCAAATGTAAAGGAAGGTGGGATAGGAAGAGTGATAAGAGTAGTAATAGCCTTGTAGAGAGTTTAGTTTTATGTGGTATGTTTATCAGACTAAATGAGTTGGTGGAATATCTAATGTAGTAAATGTATTATATGTTGTATGGTTAATGGTATATAATGGTATGTAATTGTAAATTTAAATGTTTATTTGTTTTTTGTTTTTTTTATTTTGTCATGTGTATTTGTTCGTTTTTAATTGTAATAAAGAAATTAAAAAAAGAAAAGAAAAACAGTGTGATTAAAACAAAACAGCACCCTTTTAGTAAGATTAAAATATTATTGGGCAGGCTTTTATATACTCCTTAATTTTACCGACTTTGTACAGCGCTGTGTATAATTACAACGCTCTAGAAATAAAGTTTAATAATAATAATAATAATAATAATAATAATAATAATATTAAATTTTGAATAAACTTACGGGAGTTAGATCAGTAATGTGAAAGAAACATAGTTTACTGGTGACTTGAAATAAACACATCTTAGAACAGGGGTAGGCAATCTTTTTGAGCCGGGGGCCGGGTTGCTGTCCCTCAGACAACTGGGGGGCCGAAGCCAAAAAATAAATAATTAAATAATTTTTTAAAAAATTAAATGTATAAATAAACCAGGACAAATGTAGGACAAAATTTTCAAATGGCAGACACTTTTTTTAAAAAATGGAGGACATGCGAAAAAATTTGCTGATTTTAAAAAAAATTTTAATATAAATGCATGTTTCTGAGGCTTCTATAGACAATTGCCTCCCAAAGGCCCCGGCGGCAATCGGCGGCAGGACCGGGCTGGGGCCAGTCCCAAGGCCTCGCTGGGCCGCATCCGGCCCGCGGGCCGCAGGTTGCCTACCCCTGTCTTAGAAGATCTGAATAGTTTTGGAGGTGAAATCAGGGATGGGATATACTAAGATGTAAATCAGTACTGTGGTAAGAAGGCTTCACAAGTCTTGAGTTTTTTAGTCCTCAGATATGAAAACAAAAAATTATGCCTACACACAACAGCCATTTCCATGATTGTGGGAAAGTCTTCAGGAGAAAATTCTATTGTTCTAAATGTAACGTTAATGAAAATACACACACATTAATATGTAGTGCACCAAGAAACCACTGTCTCTGTTTTTAACTCTGTTAATGTTTTGGAATTTATGAATATATTTTATTTTTTTAAAAATTCAAAAGAAGATTTGAAAGAGGGGAAAAAAGCTGAATTGGGATATACAGTATCCACAAATTGTAGCCCATTGTTATCAAAAAAAAAAATCCTATGCAAAACATCAATATTGCTTGTTTTCCCCTACAGTTGCTGCAGATCCTGTCACAGATCGCGAGACAATTTCAGAACAAAGTGACTGGTGTGATGATCACAATACAATTCATAGACGGTTAGATACTATCCAGGAGGTAAGAAGGATACATTAGAATAATGAGGCCATGTTTACTCTTGCAGGCCTTTACATTTCTTTGCTACTCGCCCTTTCTCCCCTGCCCTGTTTGAGGACTATGGCATATTTTCATAATGTTAAACGACATTTTATTGTTAATGTCTCAACAGAATTCCATCTCTGGAAAATGTTCAATGCCCTTGCCCACAAGAGGGCAGCACAAGATCATAAATCCTAACCCAACATTTTACACAACTTGTCATTTGTCACTGAGCTCAATGTACAGTATATGTGTGTAATCATTTTTATGGCAAAATGATGCTTATTTCCATGCAAATGTGTTTTGCATCAGCCCAGCACAAGCAAACTCAGTGGAGCCATGATGGTGCCATGATTTGGGTTTCAAAGGCAGACTTCATATGCTCAAAGTCTGTTTCCTCCCCCTTTCCACCCCCCCCTTTTTTTAAATCCAGGGCAAGCAAATGGTATTTCATATGTCTTTGTTTTGAAATGTCAGGAACGTAACATTTGTGAAGAGTGAAATGGTGGTACAAAAGTTTGGGGGAGGAAAAAAGGGGAAATACTGTAATGTGTATGGCTGTTTAAATGGACCCCATAAGACCATTAGGTCCAACAGCAGGTGCACTGACAAGCGGTATAGAAATAATAATAATAATAATAATAATAATAATAATAATAATAATAATAATAATAATATGTTTTAATTATATACCGCTATTCCAAAGATCATAGCGGTGAATAGCAAGTAAGCTAATTTGCCCCCAACAGTCTGGGTATTCATTTTAGCAACCTCGGAAGGATGCAAGCCTGAGTTGAGCTTGGGCCCTTTTGCTGGTCTTGAACTCGCAACCTTGTGGTTTTGAGTGAATGGCTGCAGTACAGGCATTTAACCACTGCGCCACCAGGGCTCCTATTGCTATTAATGGTGGATCCTGTTTACCATAGACAATTGGTTGTGTGTATGGGGTTTGGCTTTATGTGCTATTTTCTAACTCTGTTGTTATGAAGAGATCAACTCTTGAATGTGGATTGCTGTATTTTTACCACCAGAATTTCTCTCTCTCTCCTCACATTAGCAGGTAGAAAAAACAGTTGACCACCTGGACTCTGAAGTCAAATCATTGCTGAATACTATCAGTGAAACAGCATGGGCTGTTCCCCTTGCGCGGGGAACTCCCCTGGTGGATCTCTTTGAAGGTATGAATCATGCAGAGACCTCACATCTATTATATGAGTCGGGAGTAGGAAATCTTTGGCCTGGTAGATGTTTTGGCCTACAATTCCCACTCCTTTTCCAGTACCCATGCACTGTGGGCTGATGGGAGTTATAAGCCAAAACATCAGAAGAGCCCAAAGTTTCCACTGCTGGATTAACCCTACAAGTTCAACATTCCATCAAATCCATTTTTAACACAACGCCTCATCATGTCTTCATCATGGTCTTTCTACAGTCCCACAAAATAGTCGTACGTATGTCTTTGCACAACTCCAGTTAGGAACCCTCTTTACCTGGGCTAAAAGTTTGGCAGAATCCTCCCGCACCTTCAATTACACATACTAGGCATGTGCTTGTCGCACGGGGTGGGAACATCAGTCAGCTGTTTCCTGATTGACAGGACCAGACCCAATTGCAGCAGCTGATATTTTTGGGGGGAGGGGGGATCGGCTGACATTCATTATGTAGCACTGTATGGTATTTATGCATACATAAAACCCCAACAAAGTTCTGGCTATTTTTAACTGCCCTGAACCTTGCCCTCTGCTGAAGTGCTCTGGAGGATTAGAGAAAACCGCACAGGAGGAGGTGAAAATCATCTGTCTCGTTTGCATTTAGTAGAAGGACAACACCAAATGCAATGTTACCATCCAGTTTTGTTAGTGACCACTGTTGACTTCTCATGGAAAAATGTTTTGGTGTCTTCTCACCACAGTTTCCCCTCTCTTTTCCTCTTTAGATCCCAGCTGAACTCAAGAAGATGGATGAGAAGCACGCTTGCAAACCTGTGTGTCATCCATCTAAATAATTTACCTTGTTCGCACTTTGTATTTTTAAAGCCAAACTCATGTATTTAGTCTTGAAATGGACAGTGCTTCACAGCAAGTTCTTCATGATCAATACAAAATATAAAATATGAAGGTAAAATTAATGTTGGCCCTCATGAAGATTTTGTCATGTATTTACACACGACACACAATATTGGCAGGTGTCATTCTAGAAAGCCAAAATAACTTTTTTTCAAATGTGTTAGCAGCCTTAGGATGGCACAGGAAAAAGGAAAAGTAGTTAAAGAAACCACAATATAGGTTTTCCACTGTGACTGGAAAACCAGCTCTTGGCTAGAGAGTCATATTTTGCATGTCCAGGGGCAAGTCCACTCCACAACAAAGCACACAAGATGATTTTGGAAAAATCCACAACTATTTATTGATTAAAGCAGATTGACAAATGCACAGATTCAGATCTGGGCACTGACCAACCCACCTGTTGATCCATGAACCACCATTCTGTCCCACTTGCCAGAAAGAGAAGTGAGGCAAGAAACATCTGGGCTAGTAGTACTCACACCTTTTACTCTTGAGACCTCCCTTTACTGCTACATGTGAATATTGCAAACCTCCCCATTCAAAGCAGTACATGAATAAAAATATTTAATTTATTTAGTGTGCATAATTTCATTTGCACATTTGCGTATATTCATGCTTTAATATTTTATAAGGAAATAAGATCATTCAAATTCGTTTTTAGATAGATTCAATGTTTAATTCAACACCTGGGTAAATGTTACATATAAAAAGTTTGGGAGGAGGAGTAGGAGGGATCAGAGCCTCCAAGTGCACTTTACAGGGCACTTGAAACGAAGTCCAAGATCCCAGCCCCATACTAACCACCCCCGAATTTGTAACAGGTCATGAAATGTTACACCAACAATGACAAAAATGTTTATTAACACATAAAAATACCACTGAAGCCCTAAACTGAGGGCAGAGGGCAGGCTCTATTCCAAACAGAACTACCAAGGAGGGAGGAGGCAATGGCAGATAAACCCCTGCACCCAACTGGAATGAAAACTTTGTATTCACTCTGGTCAGGTTCATCAGCACCAGTTGTTGAAGAATATGAGTGGGAGGATGGTAACTATACAGACTTGTGGGAGAAAGATACACCAACAGCTATTGTAGTGAACTGCCAAGATATCCTTAAAAAGGCATCTTAAACATGGAAGCCTTTCTCCAGGCACAGCCAACAGTACACATATGCAACAACGTACATACAGACCAAGACAGTGGAGTACTTGATGCCATCTGCACTGTACACCTTGTGTCTGAATGTATAATGTTACATGGATGGGCAGGAAGGTCTCTTAGCTAAGATCATTGTCCTAAAGCAAAAGAATGATCACTTTTTTGGTTTTATTATGTCATTTATAAACTCTATAATTCTTTCTATCATTTTTTTTAGTGATAGGAATTAGGGTGCTGTATGAATTGCAGATTTTCACATTAAGGCGGCTGTATCAATCATACATGGCAAGTTTGACTGAAGAAATGCATGTAAGAACTGACGGAAGATTCTGTTGAAACAACTGCATATTTTCCGAAGTGATAGCATCAATTCTGTTTTTGATCTCTTATCATCATTCAATTAGCATGCTCCATTTGGACATTTAATATGGTGCACATTGTGTATACCACTTGACTGTACTTTTACTATTCCAAATATCACTTTGTTAGTTACATTTAATTTGGAAATGATCATGCTACAGATACATTGTTGGTGGTTTCTAGTATATTTTGCTGCCAGTTATTGTTTACCTGAATGCTACATGATTTGGATACCACTGCACATTGTATTTATTGTTATATGTTGCACTAATATATTAGTCGGTTCTTGAAGTGACATTCCTTTGCTTTAGGACAGTGAAAGGAGTGTGAACGTAACATGAATACAGTTGATGCAAAATTATTCATCCTATGGAGGGGGGGAATGTTGTCCTTGCTAGGCTGAAACAGTCTTTGGACATGAGAAACAGAATACTGTTTTAGCAGCCTGCCATTGAAACACAGGGAGTTAATGTTATAAGAAACATAGCAGTGGCACTCTTAAAAGTGCTGGAGAGTCTGGCTATACCATGAGACCAGACCTACATGAGACTCTTGTTTTCCCCTTCGTTGCTGTTGGTTGGGCTTCTCAGAGGCATCCATCTGGTCCCTTAACAACCAGGAAACTGGTCTATGCAGAATTTTCTAAAACTGAAATCTATGTTAAAATGTAGGAGTAGGACACAGAGGGATGTACTATAGCAACACACTGAAATGCTATTTTCTTCCATTGTTTGTGGCTTAACTTATCCCCACATCCCCCAAACGGTGGCCACCTGTGGTTTGAAACTTTCCAAAACAGCCAAGTCTGGACAATGCTGGAACAATAATCACTGGTAGACCAGTGATGACCATTTCAAAAATATATTCTTACCTATTTATTCCTTGGCTGGTATCCTATTAATGGCATAGAAAAGAGTAAGTCTACCACACACTTCCATGTGTATTTTTTCTGCTTGTTGCAGAAGATGTTATCGCCTTCTGCAATGTCCAAAGTCCCCTCAGGACCCAGTATTTTACTACGAAACTCTGTCCCCGATAGACATTTTACTGCTGGGAGAGACAGGAATTGGAGAAACATCTGGCTATGTCTCCATAGGTAGCCACAGACCAATAACATTAACTGTTCAGACCTCCAAGTGATCCCAGCACATCTTGGCAGAAGATGTTACCTGCTTCTGATTATAGGAACATACCCAAATAATTCTCCAGTTCCCCCATTCTCTAGTGGCACAGTAGTTAAATGCCTGTACTGCAGCCACTCACTCACAAACCACAAGGTTGTGAGTTCAATACCACCCAGGGGCTCGGGGTCAACTCAGCCGTGCATCCTTTCATGGTTACTAAAATGAGTACCCAGCTTGTTGGGGGCAATTAGCAACACTGTAAAACTCCTTAGGGAGTGCTTAAGAGCACTGATAAGCGGTATAGAAGTGTACTTACTATTGCTATATTCTCCACCAGCAATGGGATGGACAGAAGTGAGGAGCTATCACAGCAAAAATGGTGAGTTCTAGGGATGGTGACAAGGTTTCACATGTAGTTCCACATTATATTCAATGTTGTAAAGCCTCAGTCCTCATCTTTCTTTTGAGGTGGGCAATCTGGGGAGAATGTAAAGTACTGAATATGTGTAACACCCACACTATAATGGAACGTTTGTGTATCTGCCTTATTACTCCTGCTGTGCAAGCTAGAATCCACAAAGCTGCCAAAACCAGAGGACCCATTCACAAACTCTGTATCACCCACCGGTGTGATTCAGCTTGAGACAAGACCCATTCCCTAAAGGAATTATAAATAGTTCCATACAATTATCTTAAAGGATGGGTTTTGAAGGATGGGATATAAAAAAGATACTTAAATGGTGCTGTTGGAAGAGAACCTATGCCTATATGGCATAAGCAAGTAAACTGATTCCAGAGGCTTATAAGATAGATGTCTTTATTCGTACAAATCTGCTTTTTAAAAAGTTACATGTATTTGATTTTTAAAGGCACAATTCAAAACATATTGAAAAGGAAAGCTTTGGCATGCACTCAAAGGAAAGGCATTCTGAGTCCCAAAATATTTCTGGCACAACCCACTCAAAGCAGAACCCACATAGAAAACCCGAGGTTTGAATGAGAAAATCAAGCATGAGTCAGGCATTAAGATATGTGGGGACTTCTTTGTGCATAAAGGGAGCATGGTCCAGCCAATTCTCAAGATGTAATT
Organism: Sceloporus undulatus; assembly: GCF_019175285.1. Taxonomy (NCBI): domain Eukaryota; kingdom Metazoa; phylum Chordata; class Lepidosauria; order Squamata; family Phrynosomatidae; genus Sceloporus; species Sceloporus undulatus. The sequence continues at coordinate 155,090,632 of NC_056524.1, read as the reverse complement.
TCCATTCGCTTCTGTACAAGTCTCAATTAAGTGAATGGAGTTTGTATAGCTTTGGTGCCTTGTATCCTAAAAGTGCAAAGTAAGACCTTTTTTTGTGTCTTATCTTGCCCAAGAAGCATAGTATGTCCCCCTGCAAATAAACAGCTGAGCAGTATTTAATTGGGGGGAATCTCTCAAGAGCCAAACCAGATATGATGTTACAGGTGACACTATGAAGTCAGTCCGGGTTTTAAATGTATTGGCTGGCATTCCATTCAGCATTTATCATGTTGTAAACTGGACTTATGAAATTGTAACTATTGAAATTCACATGTATAGTCATTACATCATTGCAATAATTGAAAGCTCTCCCCAAAACCTACCTCTGAATTTAGATGGTCCCCACCAAAGGATTTCTGAGGCTGGAGAATTGGGCTCTGATTATGCCTCCGGTAGCAGGGCAGACTGTGATGGACAGTAGCAGGGGCCCCTGTAGTGTCCTTTTGCTGCTGCCTGCCATATTGTGCCTCACTGCCAGGAGACAGCTGAGCATGTCATCAGTTAGCACCCTGTTCTCATCTACCTCGGAAATCCTTTGTGTGTGTGTGTGTTGTTGTTGTTGTGTGCTTTTAAGTCATTTGGACTTATGGAGACACTAAGGAGAACCTATCATAGGGTTTTCTTGGCAAATTTCTTCAGACAGGGTTTGCCATTGTCATCCCCTGAGACTGAGAGAATGTGACTTGCCCAAGGTCACCCAGTAGGTTTACCTGGCTGAGCTAGGATTCCTCGTTCAACGCTTAAACCATTATGCCACGTTGGCTCTCTGGGGGTGGATAGGTGGGTACTGTAGTCAAAGGTAGTTTGGGGGAGATATAGCTACAATGACAGAACTCTATGGCCTTAACTATGTCCCCCAATGCAGGATCTTGGACATTATTTTTAGTTGCAAGTGTGGAGGAAGGAGAGACAGTTTTCACAAAGGCCATAGCATGCAGAGAGATGAGGTATAACCTTTCCCTCCACTACCATTTTCTCCAATGAAAAGCCCAACTCCCATGCTGTAATTAGCTCCAGGGGGGAAAGAGCTCAGACTAGGGGCACAATGACATGCTTCCAAATTATATACTGAATTTCACACGTAGTTGCAATTTGTCATACCCGCTTTTCTTTCAAATTTAAGGATGGATCATAAGGTCAGGCAGATCTCACATTCTCACATTCAAATTCACATGGTATAGCCCAGTTCACTTGTCAATTCATTTTCCCCATGAAAGTCAGAATGAAGTTTCTCCTGAGCAATGTGCCAACAGGAGCTGAGTCTCTATCAATCACTTTTCAGAACAGGCACTTTTGAGTCAAACTACAATAAGCATGTAAATATAAAACCTGCCATGCATTACAGAAATAAAAATCCTTTATAATTTTTAAAAAAACAACAACATAAAGCTACATAGAACCATTGTGCACTCAAAAAAAGGACTTTCTCAAAAGAAAGACTATTCATACAGCACATGTCTTTGATATGGAGGACTCTTCTCTATCCTCAAGAATGCAAAATCTTATTTCTGATCTACAACTATCCAGTGCAACAGCTTCTATTATAGCAGAATTTCTGTATTTATGCACAATTACAGAAAGGAATATAATGAGAAATTTACCAAACATGGCACTGTAGAGGAAGAGATCTGGTAATATGTGAAATGATAACATAATGACAGATGGTATTTTTTTTAAACACACAAACAAGAAATCCCTAAATCTCTGGAAAGCTCCGCTTAGTCATTTCCACCACACAGTTTGAGCAGGATTTTCCGATAGTCCCCTGAAGTGTCACCCTAGCAACAACAAAACAAAACCCAAAGTGAGAAGAAACAAAAAGTTAAGGTGGTTCAAAGGTGATAGAAGCCAGCAAAAGAACCTATTCTGCCGGTGACAGTAGGCATAGGAGTTTAGGCAAGAAAATGTTTGACCTGCAATTCCCTGAAATTACCCACCCAGCAATTCTCCCAGAAGTACCATTTTCAAGTTCTGGTCATGTATCGGGATTCTTCAGAGTCCTGTTTTCAGTCCCCCCTCCCCATGAAAGTTAAAAACATTGGCTGGCATCCTGCTAGTGAGTTTGGATAGCATATGTCCAATTTCCACTACTGTAACCCACTTTTTGGGTCAATGACAAGATTTGATTTCTTGGAATTCTTTACTGAGCTTGCAAAAATATTTCCCTAAGCTCACTTTTTAAGTGATATGGGGCCTGAACATGACGAGCCAAAAAAGCCGGCTTCCACATGGCTTGGAGGTGTAGCCATTAGACAACACATGGCCCCCAAGGTGCTCAGAAGCCGCGCTGAAGCTGCTTCTGGGCTGCCCAAACCTGGCCCAAAAGGAGCGGATCTTTTCCGCTCCTATTTGTACCAGCAGCAGAGGGCACGCTTGGGACCGTGGTGTGTGCTTGCCACAGTGTCATGGCATCTCAGGTTAAGGTAGCTTCAAGCCCTTTTTTGTGGTTATCTTTTTCAGCCCATAGCCTCCCAATACCCTATATGTCAATTTCTGTGTTGCTGAAGAACAGGGGGAATCAGTGAAGACATGTTGATCTAGATATACACAATGCACAGGTGTTGCCAACAGCTACCACTCCCTGCTTGTATATTTCCTGTCCTTTCATTGATAAGGAAAGTGGAAACCCAGAAACAAAAATCCTGTTGACTGCATTTTCCCCCAGAGTCACACAGCAGTAGTAAAGGAATGCAGACTAAAGCCACCAACTCCATGCCATCTGTTTCTCCAGGGCCTTCACAGCTCCTGCACACATGGCCTTTTTCCTTCTACTGCCACTGACATTCCTGGTGTAGTGCACCAACAGCATTCCAGACACAATACCAAGCAGGCTGGATCTAGGGTCTGCCAGTTATTAATTGCCAATGAACACAGTTACATAATGTAACTATGTCCACCTCATTTGGATAGTTACCTTGCCCACCTCACTTTCATACCATCAGGCTGTCCAGAACAAGTATTTCTAGAGAAGTTGGGGCTTTTGTTCACAGAAAACTTTGACACAAAACATCACTTCCTGGGTCCAGTTCTAGTTAATTAGCTAACAAGTTGCCATTCTAAATTGACACACAAGGGCAGACTGCAGGATGAAAAAAGCCCTGTACAATCTTACCGTGATATCTGTGTAGAGAGATTTGCCATACATTCGTTTGTATTCTTGCCGTATATCCAGGAGGTCAACCTCACTGCGCGACACCATGATCCGAATAAGAGTCCTATCTTTGGTTCCAGCTCCCTGTAAAAATACATAAAGCTTTTTATGGGCCAGTCTGTATCAGATTTGATCCTTAACCTAAATCAATGGTGTACCCTTATTCCAAAAGGCCAGCCTCAAGTCTTCATGCTAATAAGTACAGCATCAAAGTGTTAATTGGCATATATAACTATAATCATTCAGCCTTCCCCAAAATGCCATGTTCTGGGTGTCATAGATTACAACTCCCATCATTCCAGCGCGCCCACTGCTTGTAAACTATGTAAGTTGCAGTTCGAGACATCAAAAGGGTGGCAGCTTGGGGAAGACTATACAATAACCTTGAATTTTTTTTAAAAAAACTGAAAAACTTTGAAGGTGTTTAAAGAATTTAAATTCAATTTAAAGAAGAGGGGAAGCAGCAAGGGAGAGAAAGAGACCTCTATAATCTTTTCCCTATCTGCTCTCTCTGGCACTTCCAATTATCCCCCCTCCAAAAATGTACAACCATTCCATGGCATTTAGTATGCAAAAATGCTTCTGAATACATTTGTGTATGCATGTGATGGGAGATTTGCATGGAAAATCAGCAAAAAGGGCCTAATCACCCTAGACTACTTTTTTGTATTTAAACACCACTTCTAATTGCGGCTTTTTCGCGCTAAAAAAGGGCACCAGCAACTGTTACATGTCAGTAGGGTAAGTTTTGTTAAAAGGGAAAATGCTTGAATGCCTGAGCATGTTAATGTAGAGAAGTCTGTGTTATTTCAAATCACTTACCTTCATGGCCTTGTACAGTCTCTCCGCAAAAAAAGCATGTGTGTTTTTTATACACTTAACTGCAAAAAGAAGTTGAGATGGCTTGTTAATGGCAGCTACAAATCTTCTACTATGTTCTAAAATTGTGTAGTCGTTTCTGAGAAAATGGCACACTAAGTGATAATACTTCCCATTCAATACAGCACTTTTTAAGAGCCCATCATATACTTTATCCCAATATAACCATACATTCTCAAAGTCCAGAAATTGGGTCAGTATTTTTATGCCCACACTACATAAGAAGGGGCCAAGAACAAAGAGAAGGTGGCCAGCCTAGAAAGGTAAAGTGGTGGAAAGGTTGTTTTTTGTGCCCTATTCTTTCACTCAGCCAGTCCTGGAATGTACTGATGACTGTAAGAATGTACAGTACCATATGGGTCCCATATGGTGGGCTATAAATTAAAAGATAATAAATAATTTTATTCAGCATGGCTACAATTAAATAATTTAGTCTGTGGAAACAATTTGGGGTGCTTCGGTACAGAAGTGTAGAGTTCCTAACTATCGTGGGCCTGCCACATTGCCATCTGCCGACTGGAGTTCCTGCAGATCACCCCACCCCTATTACTCATGAACATAGCTGCACCAACATGGGTGTGCACACATAACTGCCCACTGACCTATATGAGCTTGAACTCCCATGTTTTTTTCCATCTGTGGGGAACCCCAGAACTGAACCCCTAAAGATGGGAAGGGTGCACCGTTTAACCCACATGGCAAGGGTGGAAGCCAGCCAGTGTTCTTTAGAAAATTTTAAAGCATTTTCTAGGTGATATGACACCCCATCATGTATGCCCACTCCATTTTAAGTCCCACTGTATCCAGTACAAGCAGATATAGAAAATGTTTAATGGGTCTGAAAACCAGCAAAAACTTTTTGACAGCTAGTGCAATCTTCCCAACTTTGTGTCTTCCAGATCCATTGGACTACAACTCTCATCTTCCCCAGCCAGTTTGGCCAATTCTAGATTAAAAAAAATCTTAGGATATTGCATGCATAATGGGTAATGACAGCTGTGTCATACAAAGTCTCTTTGAATAAAAAAGCAGTGGCACTAAATTTGCTAGCTACAAAATAAATCAAAATCATTTTATAATCTGTTTATGTTTGCCTTTCTAATTTACCTAGATTTGAAGTGGACAAATGAATGAAACTGAATACATTTGCACTCAGCGCCCCCCCACCGCCCCCCCACAAGTATTCCAAAATGAACACAACAACGAAAATTGTTTTTCAGGTGGTAAACACACAGTCATGCAATCTAGATTATGTATTCTTTCAACTGAGCATTTCACAGGGGTAGAAAGAGCAAATATTTGTAAGGTTAAGGCTTACTCCTTTGACGAACAGCAATGTTAAATTAGTCATGTAGATGAACAAGTCACACAATTCACTTCAAAACAAAATAATGCAAGGGAATGAATTTAGCCACACATACTGCAAGAGCACTGCAGAAAGTTACCATACATACAATCCTGAAAGCTTTAACGAAGCCAAAAAAGAAAAGAAAAAGCACATATTTCCAGTTAGATTTGGTGGACAAGGTGCAAAATTGTAAAAGCCATTTTCCAGGACAAATAACAAGCATTATTTTCATCTATGTTTCATCTATCATTAACAATAATCCTGCAAGGTAAATCAGTATTATTCTCCCAGTATTGCAGATGAATGGCTATGGTGGAGAAAAAGGAACTTGTGTAAGGCCTCCCAGTGAGTTCATGGCAAATATGAGATCTGAGCTGGCTACGTCTAGTACACAGCTCAATCTCATTAGTACAACCATAGACTGGGCAAAATGGTTTACCCTACAATGGAACAGGAGGGAATGGGAAGCGGCACACCATTAAAATTACCAGAACCAAAGAGATACCTACTGTATAATAATTACTCCAATCTCAAACTGTATGTGAAGATTTACAAAAGTCAATCATCTGGTTGGTTTTGTTTTTTTTAATATTATGAAGAAATGAAGATTTGTTTGCAGGGTAATCTCTGGCCCATAGGCATAATTCAGTCTGTGGTGATTCTGAATATGCCCCAAAGCAGTCCAGGGATGTCCTTCCCCAAAGCTCCACTTCCACCCAAATTCCAATGCCCTTTTGCACTCTTCTCATTGGGAAGGTGAGCAGGAAGAGGCATTTTCCTGTTACCTCCAACTATTGGCTACAGGGAACATAAGGATACTTCTCTGTCCTGCTTATCCTTCCCACTGGGAGGCAAGCAAGGAGGAAGGAAGGTAGTCTGCTAGGAATTCTCAACGGAGACTCAGCCACAGAATTTGCAAACCCAGATGGGGGACAGTGCAGAAGAGTCAAGCATTCTCATCTGGGCTTGCCAAGTGCACTCTTCCTAAGTGGGAAAGAACAAAGTCCAGAGAACTAGCATACCACCCAGAACACACCTGATCTTGTATGACTTCAGGAGTGAAGTGAAGTGGAGCCTGTTTGGTGCTTGGAAGCAAGACCATTGGGGGATATCAGAGATCTCCAAATAGCAGATCGGAAAGTATTAGACCTTGGAAAGCTACTATCTCTGATCAGAACTGACATAGTGGGCTAGATGGACCAAGGTCTGACTTGGTATAAGGCAGCCTTCCATGTTCCCAAAGGAAATTCCCAGTGCTGGGCAGAAAAGTTCTAGTCAATGCTTTGGCCGGAAAATCCAAGGGCATCAGGAAGCATGGCCCTGTCCCAGATATCATCCAATACAAGGTATGCTGTGCATTGGGAATCCAGTCCCCAGCTCCCTCCCTCTGCCCTACACCTTGTACATGTATCTATGTGATTCCGCTGCTCTATTAGGTCTTAGTTTGCCCCCTTCCTTGTGCTTTAGAGCATGAAGTTTAACCTATATTTTAAGAACCTTATATTTTAAAGCAGGGCACTCCAGATCAGGCAAGAAAGGACCAAATCATAATTAAAATCTGACATCTATCTTTACCCTTAAAAGAGCTACCCACCTACTGCCAACATCCCGGATTCAAGGTCTCCAGACATCTCTCTGCTTATGCTCTTCTCAATGTCACGGTTACACATGCGCTGGTATTCATTGAAAACTGTATAGAGAAAAAGAGACGTAGTCACTAATTACTAATCACTAATTCAGTTAAGACACTTAAGCTACAGACCAAAGTTTTTGTTCTGCTGCAGTCATGTACATTACATGTAAAGTTTAATAACCACTATCTGTGCAAAATGCTACTTTATCTTGATAGGTTGGCCTTTGTATTATACAACTGCTGTTTTTCCAGTCACAGCAATATTTTTTTTTATAAAAGCTGCACCTTCCAAAGTTTTCCTCTGGACTATTAAAATAGTGGTCAGCAACTCGTGGACTCTCAGCTATATCCTGTCTCATATTCTTGTGCTCTCTAGGGTTCCTCCCCATCAAAAAATTTCAATAATAAAATTGAAAATAATAAATAGGTATGCTGCCAGGAGTTCTGAGTTGCTAATCAAGAAGAGGAACCTGCATCTATGGCAAGTGGAACTGCTAGCAAGACATTCTGCATAGTGGTGATTTGGTCCCATAATCCCCTAAAAGAGGCTCTCACACAGAAATCCTCTCCAGATTAGCCACGCTTGCTAGCAAGTGGAATTGCTAGCAAGACATTCTATATAGTGGTGATTTGGTCCCATAATACCCTACTTTCTTCTGAAAAAGGCTCTCTCACAGAAATCCTCTCCAGATTAGCAATTTTAAAAATCTTGTAGGTGAGGTATTACCTAAAACCACCAACTACATTAAGGAACTTCAGATATTCTTCAAGTATCACCTTAAGCAGGCATCTGTTTCAACCCCTTCTTGTGACTTCATTATAAGAATAAATTTCAAAATGAAATCACAGGAGTATTTCAGAACACACTACTTGTCAGTTTGTGGAATACAATTTTTCATGGATACTTTTGAGGCATACAAAATGTATTTTAAAACAGCAGCTGCCTTTAAGCACCCTCACACTTTCATTCAACTCCTTTCTTACTGTTTTTCTAACCTATCGCAAGTTTGCTAATTGCAGCTTTGGGAGGCAAATTAATTGGGAAATGTAATACAGGCAAACAGGAGAGATAAATGTATTGTCTTCAGTATACATTAAAAGGTTAAGCGATAATATGGATGAATTTAGAGGCTTTCAAACATCTTGGCTAGCTGGGTCTTAACTCTGTCACCAACCAATGACTTATACAGTGGTGCCTCGGGTTACGAAAGTAATTCGTTCCGCGGCCGCTTTCATAACCCGAAAAGCCTTCGTAAGCCGAATTGCCATAGGCGCTAATGGGGAAAAGCCGCGTTTCGTGCGAAAAAGCGCCGAAAAGCATCAAAAATTTTCTTCGTAACCCGAAAAAACATTCGTAACCCGGAACAATGATTTCCAATGGGATTTTTTCGTATCCCGAAAATTTCGTAACCTGGGTATTTCGTATCCCGAGGTACCACTGTACTGGTATTTGGAAGACCCTGAGCCCTAAAAGAGCCATAAGAACCAAGGAGCAGAAAGGTAGCCATGGGGTGACAAGGTGCAAAAGAGAATCCTCTTGCATTCTACATTTAGTAGTTGTATACAAGAAGGAGCTTTAAGTGGTACAGTTTTTCCCAAATTTTCTACAAGTTTACTGCAAAGGGTAGAAGTATACAGCCATCCTTTCTATTTAGTCAGTTGTAGTTCTTATGTGCCTTCAAGTTGTTTCTGACTTATGGCGACCCTAAGGCTATAATAGGGTTTTCTTGGCAATGTTTCTTCAGAGGGAGTTTGCCATTTCCATCCTCTGAAGCTGAGAGTGTGTGACTTTCCCATGACCAAGCCAAGAGTTGAACCCTAGTCACCAGAATCACAGTCCAACAATCAAACCACTATACCAGGCTGGCTCAGAGTCAAAGTGGACTGCAAATTTCCATTACAGCTCTGAACAGAAAACAATTTGCTTTTTATTACTTGCCACACTACACATAGTTATAGATAGAAATACCTGCTCTTAGGTGAGCTTTACTTCTGGAGCAAAGAATTGCATTGAACCTGGATTCATCAGTACCAAGTCGATTCTCTCCTGCTGCATACAGGGCCTAAAAACAAAACAAACACCATAAGTATTTCTTCTTCAATTTTTCTTGCCCAACTGCTATCAAAATTACCTCTTTCTAAACATTTCTTCTTTCAGTGTTTATTTTTCAGCAGTCCTGATTTTCTTTTCACTTGAGACTTGTTAACTTTATTTACAATCCACCTTTTTCTCAAAACTGGGACTGAAGGTGGTTTGCTGGCCTGCTTTGGTAATCTGACAGCTTCAACCTCTCTGTCTTCTAAATATAGTAAAAGGCCTAATGAAACCAGCAGTTGCATGCAAGATCACCCCCTTCCACAAATGCAGTATATAGTACACCTGTGAATTCTGTTATTGTGCCTGTTATCAAGCAATATATTTTTCTTATCATGGGCTGATACTGGTGAAAAAATCTTTATTATAATTACACCATGACAGGAAATGTCACTGAAAAGGACATTCCTGTGCATCTCACAACTAAAGCTGGGACAAAGTGAGGTCCAAAGCAAATATTTTCAATGTGAAGTACAGCTTTCGGGGAGATGACTGAAAGATTCCCCAAATTTCTTCAATTCTCTCCCCATGAGGACATCAAGAAAAGAAATGTGGATTTATGCTTCCTCTTTTCATGCATATTTCAGACTAATGCATATTTCAAAGCACTTTTAATGTGGCAATAATTTATTATACAGACAACTTAGAATATGATTCAGATGAATTTTACAATGTTTTATTTTAAATAAACCTTAACCCAATCTTATCATAATAACTGTTCCTGTCTCTAGATAATTTACTGGTCAATTTGAAAAAAACAAGGACCACTGTGAACACTGTCTAGTTTGTGTTATCCACTGTGTAGTCATAATCTGAAATTGAGAAATCCACACCAATCTCCTATTCTTCCCCTGGGTAGATGAGGAGATATATTAAAATCACACAGTTTGAGTTAAATCAAATCATGCTTCTAATCTATATAGATTAGAAAGAAGATAAATTGCAGAATAGCAGAACTGTCAAAATGAATACTAGTTTTTGATTTCATCAAAGTAGGAAATATTTGAAGGAAGAACACCTTTTATAGAAGTTTGGTGTTTTGTTTTTTACACTGAAGATTTTGTTCAGTGGAGTATGAAAAATTTTAACTAAGCAAACTTTTAAAAAAAATTAGTGAGAAACAGACATCATAAGATAGGAATTCTTACACTAACCTGAGCATCACTTTGGACAAGTGACATGTTCACACTGGTACTTTCATCTCTGTTTCCCTGGGGGAAAAATACAACAGGAGTTACATCAACACACAAACTGCAACTGTTAAAACATTGGCTGGTATCCTGTTGGGAAGTTACATCATAAACTGACTAATGATTGTGTGAAGCTGAACTGCACCACTGCATAACACTGGCATTCTCAGAAGAGGAGAAGAGACATAACTATGCCTTTGGAACGATCACATTAGCGCAGCAAGCAACATGGCCATTGCACAATGGGTCCTGATGCACAACATGTTCTGAAACACAATGTGTCTCCATGTACAATGGAAGCCCCTGTTGCACAATGGGACATCTTGCACTGTGCCCATTGCGTATTATCGCAATTCACTGGTTGCATATCATGGCAGGGCCATACCACCATCATCATAAATGTTATGTATTGTTACCTTTGATGTAGGAACTTAGCAATCACAAAAAATGCCAACAGCAAGTAGAAAGACAATGGTATGCTGAGGTGGCTGTTCAAGGAAAAAGAGGCTATTAAATTAAGGCTTTCTGTGTGTCATCCTATTTGTTATGTATGTAAGTTTTTCAAAACCATCTCGGAATACTGAGACAGTGGAATGAATTATTTTATGTAAATGAACATGCTATTTTATATTTCAGTTCTGAATTCTCTCTTAATATCCACACCTATTTTCAAAACCAGGAAAGAAAATGCAAACTATAAAGTAACAAGATATGTATGCTGAAAATGGAAACATCAGCATCAGGCACAAGTGGGACCTTTTCTCTCTCTTGTCCTCCCTCTCCAAGAGAAGCATCAACATCCTGATTGACTCTTATTATGCAATATGTGAGACCATTGGCTGTGCTATGTTTAAAAAAAATAAAAACTTGGATGATGAGGGTTACAGATTTTGACAGGTATCAGAAAAATAATTTTGGTGATCACTGTGGCGGGGTACAGACCGCCGCTTTGCAGCGGTCTGGCGCCGCCGCCAGAAGGTCCGCGGGGGAGCCGGAGCCTTCAAACGGCCCGACTCCCGCGCGGACCGAAAAAAGAAGCTCCAAAATGGAGCTTCTTTCTGCGTCGCGTTTGCGACGTAGCGAGGCGCCAGGGGCGCGCTCGCTACGTCAGCAGCGGCGCGACGCATCTGGACGCTGTGCGTCCGATACGTAAAGATGGCGCCGGCCATGTAGAAAGGCCGGCGCCATCTTGTACGGACGGAGTCCGTACGAGGCCCAGGGGCGTCTAAAAGAGACGCCCCTTTTTTAAAATGGGACGTCCTCCGGACGTCCCAAAGGGCCGTCTAGAAAGCCCCTATATCTTCTGAATTCAGATCTTCTAAAACAGTGGTTCCCAACCTGTGGGTCCGGACCCCTTTGGGGGTCGAATGACCCTTTCATGGGGGTCGCCTAAGATCATTGGAAAACACCTATTTAATTACAGTTATGAAGTAGCAACAAAAATAATTTCAGGGGTTTGGGTCACCACAACATGAGGAACTGTATTAAAGGGTCGCGGCATTAGGAAGGTTGGGAACCACTGTTCTAAAAGAATGCAAACACTTTGCTTATGCTAGAAATGATTGCTATGAGGCTTTCTCTCATGACACCAAAGACAGAGACAGTTTATTTCAATTATCTAGATGTTAATTAAGCTCAACTATGAAAATAAGAACTATCATTTTATACAATCAGAAAACAAGATGAAGACTTGTCATATGTGGTGGAATGGCCACTGGTAACAGATAAACTGGGAAGAAAATAATACATAGATCTATTGAAACATTTACATTATAATCGGTATCCTGCATGGTTATTATTGCCAGGATATGCTATGCTAGAAACTGAATACGGGGAATAATTGCTTCAGGAAAGTATACCGATGATGTGTGCTTTTTGCACTGATTACTATATTAACAAAACCCCTAATCAAAAATAGAGAAAATTTAGTGCCTTAGTCTCCTTATACTAATTTTCAAAAGGGATAAATCTGCATTTCCTGACTACTTTAGCTGTGGCAAGTTTTAGTGTTAAAATACTGTGGATTTTATTTCACATTATGAATTTAAACCTTGTATTTAAATAAAAAAAGATTTGTTTGTATGTGATTCTCTTTGAGATAGTATGATAAATCTGTTTATGCTAACAATAATAAAAACAGAAAAATAACAACCAGTTTTTATCAATCCTGTAGATACCTGAGCAAGTGAAATTAAAAGCCTTTGGAAATGCCCAGATGTGTCACTTCTAATGGCTTCTTCCAGAGTTTTCTTGAATTCTGAGACAGACAGACAGAAGAGACTCACTTTGTAAATGATTAACCATGAGCAAATGAAGACAGCACATACTTATTTGCATTATGCAAAACAAACACAAGCATGCCTGCTTTTATGTGTGCACTGTTCATATTTGTATGTATTTATGTGATTCACCTTCTGCTCTTCAAAGATAAGTGATTACACAGAATAGTTAGTACAGTGGGCTGTTGGCATCTGCTGGGGTTTGGTTCCAGGACCCTTGTAAATTCCAAAATCTGTGGATGCTGACATCCCTTTATATATAATGCCATAGTAAAATGGTGTCTCATAGACAATGCCAAAAGTAAATTTTGGATTTTGGATTTTTTTAAAAAACATATATTGTCAAGCTGTGGATGGCTGAATCTGTGGATGCAGAATCCACAGATATGGAGGGCCGACTCTATACAAAAGCTAACAACAAAAAAAAGGCATTTATTTATTTATTTATTTATTTATTTATTTTGAAAAGGAAAAGATCAACAAAAAATTCAAGACTGGAAAAGTTACCATAGTAGCATTACAATGCTCAGGATGCACCCAGTCTTACAGTGCAAATTCAGAAGTATCACTGAGTTCAGTGGGGCTTCCTCTTACGACAGTGCATATAAGGATATGGCCTAGATGAAAAAAATTAAGCCAAAGTGTTGTACATGCTCTGGTAACCTCGAGATTGGATTTCTGCAACGCACTCTACATGGGGCAACCCTTATACCAAACCCGGAAGCTACAAATGGTACAGAATATGGCAGCCAGGCTGGTCACTGGCACTCCCAGGGCCAGCCATATTACACCTGTGCTTAAAGATCTGCATTGGCTGCCTATTCGCTTCCGGGCACAATATAAGGTGTTGGTAATGACCTATAAAGCCCTAAATGGCTTGGGCCCAGGATACCTTGAAGGAACCGCCTCGCCCCTGTACATAGTCTTCCGCCCCCAACACTCAGAAACATCTGGGCAGCAACTTTTAGGGTGGCCAAAGGGGGCTAGGCTGTCCTCCACTACGAGGAGAACATTCTCCATCGCCGCTCCGGCCCTTTGGAACACGCTGCCCATAGAGCTCCGCTCGATTACCTCCCTGGCCCAATTTAGAAAGGACCTAAAAACCTTTCTTTTCCACCTTGCATTCCCCGAATAGAGTTCAGTGGGCCTCCCTTCCTCTCCTGTGGCAAAGAGGATGGGCTAACAGGGGTTTATATTGTTTTATATTCCTGCTGTGTTGTTTTTATTGGATTTTGTAATTATTGTATTGTATTTTTATGTTGTAAACCGCCCTGATCTATGGAAGGGTGGTACAGTATATAAATAAAACTTTTATTTTATTTATTTATTTAAAGTACTTTTGTAATCACTGCAAGCATAAACAGAGAGACAAGGTAGGAGGAGAAAATGTTTTTTAAAACACCAAGAGATAGGGAGAGAGACTTAATAGGCTAGAACTGTTGAGCTAAATTAAACTTTGGGCAATATAATACAGAAATAATTTAACAATATCATATCGCCAAAAGCTTTTTCTTCTCCACAGTCTCCTTCATCAAATAACTACTTGCAAAATGCAAAGTTACATAAACTCTGCCTCTGGCTATCACCCAAAACTGCAGGAAAAGTCCAACATATCCACCCAATACACTACCAAGCTCTAGTCTGAAGCAAAATAGCTGATCCATTCAGCAGATGTACAACACCAATAACCAAAAATCAATCCCTAATTCAAATGTGTCTACTTAATATGGCTCCATTTCCAAACTATGGTCGGTCCGTTAAGAATTAGAAGTATAGACTGTAGCAAACTAACCTGTTTTGTATGCCTTACTGATTTCTCGAATGTGTTCATTGCTGCGAGATGCCAGGATTTCTATCAGGCAAGCTTCATCTGTGCCAGCACCCTAAGGAAGAGAAAAGAAACTCATCTCACTATTGTATAGAAGTCTTTGACCTTTTTATAAGACTAAGGGCTGGAACAGTGACATAAAAAGCTGCAATTCTTTGGAAGGGGCGTTTTAAAGTTGTCTGTTTCAACGCTAAGAGAGCACTTGAACTAACTGACTTGACTGCCATTTGAAGAGCTCTGTGACTGCTGAGTGCAGGACCAGCCCCTACAATTGGCTGGTGGTTCCCCTGCTCTGGGGTGGTTCACTTACCCTTTGATTTACACTAAACTTTAAACAGGTATCCAAGAGACTAAATCTATTTTGAGAATACTGTATATTCTCATATATATTCATGCAGTAGAAATTTTAGCCAAAAATTGACCAAAAAACCTGGGTCCACTTCTCTACAGGTCAAGGTATGCACTGTACTTTAACTCTTATCAGAAAAGGAACCATCACATTCTCTGCAGCGAAAGGCCAGAGCTTAGTCCATCCCAAGAGAATCTTAAAGAAGCACTGACAACCCCACCACCACCGCCGCCACCGCACTGCTACTTCTAATCTTCTTGAGTGCCTAGACAGGAAAACTACAGTGGTGGCAACTCTTTGGAGCTTCCCCACAAAGGAGCACCGAGAGAAATTGGGCTCTGAAGGATATGAATAAGACACTTGTGTATGTTTGTCAGCTTTTCTGGTTTAAAATCAAGCAAAGTTATCGCATTAAAGTTACAGGCTATGATCACTGCTAATGTAGTCACCATTTGCTTTGCTTTGCCTTTATATCCTTTTTGACATGAGTGCATTTTCTTAGCTCTGTCTGTGTCAGGTCACCTCCCCTCAAATATGACACTGATACCATTTACCATCATTCCCTCTTCATCCATCCATTCTTTAGGGTGAACACAAACAGCTATTACTGCTGAAAATTTGTAAGATTTTGGCACCATTTCCCTTTGCTTTAGATCCTTTGTTACATGCCCTTAGATTTTATCCTCAACTTATCCATGGGTCATATCAAAGCCCATAATTTTGGCCCCCAAACCTGCCCTTGACTTATACATGAGGTTGACTTTTTCAGCCTCCTTGCTTCTTACTTCTAAAAAAAAATATTTCTGGGAAAAAATTAACATTAAAATGGTCTTAAGAACTCCTGAATACCTCACAGGTCAATTTGTTATTTCTGGTCATTTAGTTTTAGACTCCTACAGATCTCACACATATCTGGCAAAACAGGAAAAGGCCATGTCCTAAAACAGGTTTACTGGGGGAAATGGTCCCAAATGGCCAATTGTGCCTCCCCAAAAGGTCTGGGTGAATGCTACTGCATTTTTAATCCCCTCCAGCTGTGAACAAAAATTTTAAAGGATAGGCCTGAAAATGGAGGGGGGGGGAGATAAAGCTCTCTGAAATCCTGCAGATATGGATGCAGCTCCCCTATTCCTAGAAACTGTCTGTCCCTGAGTTATAACAATCTGCATGATTTAAAAACACAGGAACATTGCTTTTAAATGTTGTGATGATCCCCCTGTGGTCTAAGCAGCCAAACAGCAGGCCTGCCTTGACTCTTAGTCCCAGCAGATCCTTAGCTTCTCCCTGAGTCGCCTGGTCTATGTTCCTACTCCTTGTGGAGTTGAAGTTGACCCTTGGAGATCCTTGAATCACACTGCCACAACCCAGTGAATTCGTACTGAATTTTGCTTAACATACACTGGGAATTGTTAAGGACTACTAGTTCTACTTCTTGCTAATCTTCTCAAGCATCAACTGAGCTGGGATACGTGTAAAGGAGAGTCGAAGTAGCAGATACTTTTAAGGAAGTATTTATTATAATTAAACAAAACAGAACAAAAAGATAGAAATCATGCAAGATCCAAAGGGCCTTGCAGGTACAATATATGTAATTCTAAAAGTATTCATTTCATGCAAACAACCAGAAAAATAATAAATATGTCTAAACGTTCTAATCGGACACATTCTCACCTAACTGATATATTGATGTAATATGCTGGCCTTGATAGATTTGAAATATAGTTACAGGCCTTAGCTTAGCATAGACTATCAGCCTGAATTATGCCTTCTTTCTAAAGCTACAGAGCTACATAAATAAAGCATATTATTATTATTATTATTATTATTATTATTATTATTATTATTATTATCCTTTATTTATAAAGCACTGTAAATTTACACAACATATAATTACAACACTACAGTTTTCCTAACTTGTAAGACTAATTAGAGGGAGAGATTCCCACCTCGAATTCTTACTTTGGAAACCACTAACTGCTGAAGACTCTCTCTCTGCCTCTCTCTCTAACTGTCAGAGACCAACTGTCACTTGGTCTCAGAGGCTTTTTCTCTTACAAACTTCCGGAAGAAACTCTCACTCCTTCTCACTGATTGGTCAAGTGAGCCTTCCGTCAGCTGTGATGTCATTACTCATTTGCATGTGTCTCCCTTCCAACCTACTCTTATTACCAGGCAGAAGTCTTCCAATGACTGGAGACCCAGCCATTACACATGCATTGTATCTCATACACACAAACACACTGCTGCAGGGGGAAGCAGAGACTAAAAAGTAACTAGATCAGTTTCTCCTAATGTCTGCTCTCCAGATGTGCTGAACTATAACTCCCACAAGGCCCAGACGCTACTTCAATGACCATACGGCCCAGACATGAAGGGGAATTGTAGCCCAACACATCTGGAGAGCATCATGTTAGAGAAGATCACAAGGTATGAAAAGTGAGCAAACACAATCCAAACATGTTCTTTAGAGGATGAAGCTCAGGTATTAAAGCCAAAGGACTCCTGCAAAAAGTGAATTTAGAGGGCAGGTCTGAAGGGAGAATACGTGAAGGAGCAATAATTCAGGGATGTAAAACTCTGTCATAGTCACCGCTCTAATTTGAAATCATACAAACCTTGATGGCTTCTTTTATTTCATAAATGTCAAACTGGATAGGTGTCTTCATCATTGCCAAGATTGTCTTCTCAAAGTTGCCTGATAGCTCAGACTTCAGGTCCTTGATCAAATCCTGTTTTTAGATAAAATAAGATATATATTGTGGTTGTAAAATGAATTTTAACAGTGGTGGTGTTCTGAAAAAGGAGTTCAAAATTCATAGGGCTGTAAGATAGATTTTTCTGTTAAAGAGTTATGATTGGCCTGAGGATGCAATCCTATACAGATTTACCTGGAGGTAAATCTGGCTGAATTTAATTATACTTTTTTTCCAAGTGACAAAAGTACAGTCCACTTTTCTGCATTCTTAGCTGGCAACATCACATAATTCATTATGTAGTGTCATTCCTATTTATATACAGTGCCACCAGCATCCAGAGGGCTTTTGAGAATAAATCAAGGATAAGAACCAAGATCAGTGCTCAACAGTTTGGAGTGTAATGCCCTTCTAGAGACAAGGGAGAAGGGAAAAACAAGGGGGGGGGGACAGAAAGTAAAGCAAATGTAACAGAACAAATATTTGCAGTTATATAAATTTAAAATTTTTAATTTTTTCAGACGATAAAATACTACAACGAACTACAGTAACAAAACCTATCATTTTGAGAATGGATACCTCTTTCTTCTATCCATTGGGCATTCAGAGCAACAGCATAAATGACAGAATAACATGCATATATGAGGGATGGGGAAATGACAGGGGCCCAACAACCCCTTCTCTTAAAAAACACATATTAAAATGCTTTCCAGCACCCTTGTGGGTGTAGACAATAATTTTGACATATCTCTGTCTATTCTCCCTTTCTTGGAATTAGCTGTCTACATTCCTATGCGGTGGCACCTATGTGATGAAGCTGTACATTATTTCATCACGCACTAATCTACTTCATTACTTCATATTTTATCAGTGCAGGGGAAGTGACTTGCCTTTCCATAAGCTGTTTTAAATGAGAGCATTATTTGCTGTCGCTGCTTATTTGAACGACTTCCAAGACACTCTATGATAGCCTGCTCATCAGTTCCTGCAAACACAGAGAGGGACATTAAGCAAATAATGAAAAGTGCTTCCAGATGGATGTTTTTTTGTACTATCAAAACACATTGTGCACATTGAGACACAAAAACAACCTGTAATATTTAATAAAGTTCCTATAAAGCAATTTTTTCAAAAAGAAAGGGTGGGTGTGACATAAGCAAGCTGACACCTTATTAAAAGCCTGAATTCAAGAACCACTCACCAAATCCTTTCATGGCCTTCCTCAATACTTCGGCATCCCTCAGGGGGTCAAATGATGAAGCATCATGGATTGTGCCTCGATTTCCAGACTATGTCACCACAAGTAAAAGAGAGATATCAACTCTGATATAACAAAAGCTATATTTCACAATCAACTTTACAACATGTAGGAAGACAAAAAGGAATCAAATAGAGTCTTCATTTACAAACTTGAAGCAATTTGTTCTTGTAAATAATATTATTTGCTCATTTAGAAGTCTGACAAATTAATCATGAGAAGAATTTGATTGTTGAGACAGAATAGTTTAATACTTCTCCTTTAAGTTTTGCTGTGTTTACAATTGAAGCTAAGGAGTATCTCACAACTAGGGGCAGAACAAACTGTCAGGAGTAGAAGGAGATGACAACCTCTCAGGCACCAGCAGAAAACTGCAAAACAGCAGAAGGCCGGTAACAAGTAGCAAAGAAGAGGGAAATTCTCTTTAAACCTTTGGCCTATCCACTGTTCAATTTGTAAGCTGCTCTTAGAGCTTTTCTAAAAAGCGGGGTAAAAATACAAATAATAATAATAATAATAATAATAATAATAATAATAATAATCCTTGCAATTCCTCTGGAGTCTACATTCATCCCTTCCTTATCATTCAACCTGGCAAATATGTACTGGGGATTCTTGTCTGAAGGATAAGGGGTGGTTTTGGCTTGGGGAGTACAGTATTGCCAGGCTAATTGCCTGGCAAACGCTACACACCCTACCATACCCACTGCATGTCCTTTGCAGACAGAGCCTTTTCTCTACATCTAAATTCTGCCTTAAGTTTTCCCTTAAATTGAAAGCGGGAAGGAACATAAGTAAGCAATTCCTTACAACTCCAGGAGTAACTGTGGGCATTGTAGGTCCTGGATACGATGGCATAGAAGGACTAGCAGCTGGTCCAGAAGGATAATTTGGCATGGGCTGCTGCCCAGGATATGGCACTGCTTGGGGCTGCTGTCCTGCTGGTGGCATGGGGCTGCCTGGGTATGATGGATAAGACGGCATTCCTGATGGTGGATTTCCTCCTGGAGTTGGTGGGTAAATTCCGTAAGAAGATTGCTGTCCTTGTGGTGGTTGTCCAAATCCTCCTTGAGGGACAGGGGGATAGCCCCCAGGAGCTTGAGGGTATAAACCCTGCTGTGGCATATTGGCACCACCAAATGTCCCTGACATGTTCGAAGCCTGCAACAACAAAGAGCGAGCGAATCAATCAAAAGTAGATAATTAGCAAACAGGTAAGTCTCAGTAATCTTCATAAGCAGGTATTATTTGATGCTGTGAAGTGGAAGTTGTAGTTAAGAAACTATAGCCTGAATTCTTTACTAATGTGATCTAAAGTTTAAAAATATAAATATATATTTATAAGTCCTGCATATCCTGATGTGTTAAAAGGTTCCATTACAAAGTATACTGTTTTAAGCCTTGTGCACACATTCTTAAGTCATGCAGACTCTACATGTGAAGAAGAAGAGCAAGGATGACCACATCAATAAGTGGGCAGCCTTATGCCATGGAGGCTCCCTGCATGATGTAGAAACCTGGAAAATCCAGACCTGATGTCACACAGAAAGCTTCCACAGATACAAAAGATCCTCTGCTACAGACTTAATGGATACAATATATGAAAGGGAGCTTGTCACTGCTCCTGCTTCTCACACATACAGTATTTACTGATTAATTTTCAAAAGGGCAATAGTATTACTCTCTTCCAGCATTACAAAAAGAATCTTGTGACATCTTTAAGAGTAATTGTTGCAACTTACCATGATCTTTCTGGTTTACAATCTATCTCCGTTTTTGAATGCTTGCAAAGAACTTTAGACACAGAAGTATCAGAGTTTCCCCCACACATGATGGCACACTATACTGTATAGCATTTTATATTCTGTATATCATTTGCCTATCTGAATGGACATGCAAATAGCTGGAAATACTTTGCACATGCAAAATAGAAGAATTTTTAACCATATGAGGGCTTCAATGGCATAAAACTGAATCTTATGTTCTAAAACATTTGCCTGCCTGAGGTATGTGTATAAAGAAATACCCCACTTATCATGTTAAACAAAATTGGGGATACCTCATCACATACTGCATTTCAGATGAATATCCAACTCTTCAGAAACACAGCATGCTATAATGTAGAGAGATACAACACACAACAACTTCTGTTTTACATTATCAAGCCCTTCTTGAACAATTAATGGCAATGAGTTTTCTATTTATAGTTATAGCAGTTGGCAAACATTATCAAAATTCTGTCATCTCCTGATGATCTGGGTTTGGTTGCTATGAATAACAGTTCTAATTACTTTTTGTAATCAAAGAATCTCAGTATTCTTGCTGAAGGTGTTCAGTGAAACTGTGCTGTTATTCTTCATGTCCCTTTTGGTTTTGTTGCTGATATGATCAGCACTCATTGTGGCAACCTGGTAATCCCAACAGAAGGCTCTTGTGAAGTAGTGGTGTGATAAACCCCATAATTTGCAATCATCAAGATGTATGTAAATGTAGGTGCTTAGAATCCTATGAGTTTCTCAGCTTTGTTTTACACTGCACAGAGAATGTTGTGTAAAGGCAACCTACTTCTGAAAAAACCTATGTGTGTATGTTTCTATATTTCTTACTTTACAAACCAATAGGGAAGGCAGGAAAAAACTATGGAAAAAAAGGAAGAGCACAGAAGAAGATGGGTGGGTAAAGTAGACAAAATGTGATTAAAAAGGGAGGAATGGGGAAAGTATTTTTTTAAAAAATAATAATAATTTTAAATTATTTTTGGTATAAGGCTCTTTGAGTCCATCTCCTAAACACCAGGATCTAAAGCAGGGGTGGGAAAGTACTAGCGGATAGGAGATGATTCCTGTCTCCAAAAGGTCCTGGATGACTATGGGCCCATACAGACAGGCCAAAATAAAGCTGCTTCGGGTCACTTTGGAAGTATGCTATTTAAATTATGCATGCGTCCCAAGTGTCCGGAAGCAACGCCAAAGCCATACTACACTCCTTAGGACTGGAACGTGGCTCTGGCGTGGCTTCCGGCCTCTTAGGACGTGTGCATCATTTAAACAGCATGTCTCCAAAGTGACCCAAAGCAGCTGTATTTTGGCCTGTCTGTATGGGGCCTATATTTTGTTCCATTTGGGATCCTTTTGCAACTCTTTGTCCTCTTACAGGCCCAGATTCAGGTACTGCTGGCCATTATAGCCAGTTTGCCCCCAAATTGGGGCAGGCTATAGGATATCTATATCTGAGAGCCAATGTGGTGTAGTGGCGTGAGTGCTGGACTATGACTCTGGAGACAATGGTTTGATTCCTTGCTCAGACATGAAAACCACTGGGTGACCTTGGGCAAGTCACATGCTCTCAGCCTCAGGGGAAGACACCGCAGACTTCATTTGGACAAATCTTACCAGGAAAACACCATGATAGGGTTGCCTTAGGGTCGCCATGAGTCAAAAACAAACGGAAGGTATCCAACAAATAGGGTATCTTAGGAAGTTTAAAAAATTGGGGGGGCACTTGTAGCCCATAATTTGTGCTTCTCCCCACCCTGATCTGAATATATTGTTAACATGCTTAATTATAACAAGGAGAATGCACAGGCAGCAGAATTCTGTAACTAACGTCAGTGGAAAGAGTGAGTGCCATCCAATTTAAACAGTACAGTAATTACTTACCATGCGCGCCATATAGTTAGGATCGAACTGACCGGCATAGTTTCCAACATTTTCTAGTCCAATTGGAGGAGGGTTTGCAGGAGGATAGCTGGGAGGACCCCAGGGATTGTTGCCTGGTATTAAAATAAAAACAAAACAGTATTCATAGACCAAATTACTAGATGCTTCTTTTTTATGTGCATGGCTTTCTGCCGCAGAAGTTTAATGACCAATGGCTAAGAGAAAAGAAATTATCTACTCCAAGCTCTGTTTTTAATATTAAAAACTAAAATTATTTTTACAAGCAAAAGTAGTTATTCTGACAACTTTGGGTCTGTAGTACTGTTTGGTTCTCCATTCCCAATAGCTTCGTTTCAATCCCCAGCACAGACACCCCAACAAAGACCCTCCTGGAGCAAAAGGCAATCCAATATAAGTAGAACAGTCATTGACAACTATTCTAAAATCACCACAATATTTCAAAGGTCAATGAACAGCCATAAAACAGCATGCCATCTGGCCGTGCTGTATGAAAACCATATGGGCATAAAGCATATGAGAAAAGGAAAAGTCTTTTCTCTCTCTTTGTTTTACCCATGGAAGACAGCAGATGATAACAGCAGGAAAAACAAAACAGAGTCCCTGGGGTTCCCTGGCTACCACACCCATTTCATTTATTGTAATATTTGCAGGCTATATTTTAGTACAGTTCCTAAGGCAGGAAATCATAACAGAGATCACAGTTCCAAAGATTAACTCAGCTACATCCGGATATAGTTTTAGGCAAGGAGGGGCCACATTTGGATACAGAGATCCCTTATTTTGAAAGGCATGTGACTGCATTTCAGATCTTAAAACTGTCATGAGAACCACAACAAAATCACTCTTGTAGGACCTGGCCGTGTCAAATGGGACAAGTTACTTGCTCAGGTGGTTGGATTTGAACCAGAAATCCCAACTGTGATAACTGACTGCACAACGAGATATTCTAAATATTTAGAAAGCTACAAATCTGCACACTTTTGAAGGTGTCACACAGTTCTAGGTCCCAAGTCCTGTCATTTTTTAGATTTTAAAAAATGCTAGAAACATTACCTATCTTAGCAAAGTTGCAAACCTAGGATCAAAACAAAGAAGATGATTGAATGTATTTGATGTTGAGGTCCATCTGTTGTTGTTTTCTGCATAGAACTGTTTACAAAGTTATGTCATGTCACTGGTCTCTCTAACACCATTTGAGTGCTCTGAATGACTGCTGTTCCTCAAGGGCGTCCTCTACCCCCCAATGTGGCTACACAAGATCCTTTAAACTGTCAATGTGGGGAAATAAAACTGTGGTCTTCTGCACTCATATTCATTTGATTTAGGCCCTTCTAGTAATCCTGTCCCCCGCCCCACTCTATTTAGTCTGATCCACCAACCTAAATGAGAAACAATAAACTCACCAGGAGCAGCCGGGGGATACCCACTAGCAGGTGGATATCCACCTGTGGGGGGATATCCTGGATAGCTCATTCTGTAAACCTGGAACAAAGATAAAATATATTAATACACTGCAGCTTGTTAAAACACACACCAAACTAGCACATTAAGGATGATGTATAGTACGTATTGCCTTTGAAAGATGTAAATTGCACACAGAAAATATTTTGTCAGTGTAAAATATGTTGAAAAGGAAGTATGTACACCAATTTTACAGTCTGAAGAAGAAAAGACAGTTTAAATGTGTCTTTTATTCTTCAGACTGTAAAATTGGTGTACATACTTCCTTTTCAACATATAGTGGACCCTTGTTATACGCTGGGGTTTGGTTCCAAGATCCCCTGTGTATAACAAAATCCGTGTATGCTCAAGTCCCATTAAATATAATGACATAGCAAAATGGTGTCCCTTATAACAAATGGAACATCAAGGTAAATTTATACTTTTTTGGAACATTTTCAAACCGTGTATGCTTGAATCCGTGTATAAAAAAATCCGTGTATAAGAAGGGCTGACTGTATTTTACAGTCACGGAAAAAATATTTTCTGTGTGCAATTTACATCTTTCAAAAGCAATACGTACTATACATCATCCTTAATGCGAAGCAACAGTGTTCAGACTGAGGTACAAACCTGCTGCAATTCCAGTGCAGTCTGCTTTACTTAGGAACATACCCAGATTGTAGTAATATTACATTTCTGAACTACATCTCCCAGAATCCCCAAGCAAGCATCACTACTGGTCATATGGGCTAGGGAATTCTGAGAGCCATAGTCTAAAAAGGTAACTTCTCTAACTCTGAATACTGCAGATATTTATCAAAGTTGATTTAAACATTATACAGCTCTGAATGCATACTGATCCTCCTTTTTATACAGTAGAGAACTACACCCACTTTTGAGTTTGGAACAATGCATACAGGATGAGATATATGTGCTTGTTGCATGCAGTTGTTATATTTTAACTTGCAAATATAAAATAGCTTTCATTGTGCATGTCAAAAAGTAAATATGTGATGCCACTCTAGCTTTGAGTTGTTCCTTCAGCTTCTCCCAGAATTAGTACTTCTATTTTCTTTTCTATTTAATTTCTTCCCTTTCCCCAGAAAAAGTAAGTCATTTCTGCTTTTGGTTAGTTTTATGACTTCTGCATTTCAAAAGAAGGGCTTCAAAAGGCAAGACACAAGAAGTCACATACATTACACTTTGGGTTGGAGAGTAGGCTCAGCCTCCTAGAAATACAACCTACGAATCAGCCCACCCTTAAAAAGAGGGAGCCTCACTCAGATGTGGCACGCTTACCACATCTGTTCTATTAATAACATGAACAAATCCAAGAAAGCAAGTTTTTCATGCTATACTTAGGTCCCACTAAAACTGTAACGCCTTTAAGGCTATAACGCATCTACCACAATGCACTTATTCATTCCTACCAGCCACTGAATGCCAGTAAGGGAAGAGGTAATGAGCAGCACAAGAAGAGAACTGTGCTAGGACCCAGTGGGCAGAAACATTTGTTGATTTAGCTACCTACCTGAGCTTGGAATTTGTTTTGCTAGCAGTCTAATACCAAATCAGTTTGCTATGTCAATTTTCCAAACCTACCCTGGCTCTAGGGATTATACTAATACTGTGGGGTACATGTGCCAGTTACTCAAGAGAGTGCTGATCAGAAGTCACATATGAACAATGTTGAAGGCTCCAAAGTTAAGCTGCTCCAAATGACAGCTCAGATAGATGTGACAGCCAGGAGAGCATACTATCGGCTTTTGCTGTTCTGCCAGCTGTGCCTCTACCTAGATAGAGCTGGAGGACCTAAAGATCGTAATTCATGCTCTGGTAACCTCAAGGCTGGACTTTTGTAATGTGCTGTACACTGGGATACCTCTGTATTAAGTTTGAAAGCCTCAGGTAGTTCAAAACACTGCAGGCAGATTGATTACTGGGACATCCAGGAATAATCACATTACACTAATATTAAAATCACTCTGCTGGCTGCCAATTAGTTTCCAGGCATGGTACAAAGTGTTGGTTATTACCATTAAAGTGCTACATGGTTTGGGTCCAGGTTACCTATGGGATCACCTCATACTATATAATCTGCCCCATATGCTCCAGTTAGCCAGGACTAGATTGACAACTGTCAGACAGAGGACTTTTTCTTCAGCCACCTCTAGACTGTGGATTGACTAGCCAGAATAGATTTGATAGCTGGATATGCTGTCTACATTTAAAAGAGCATTAAATATCAGTCTCTTCTGGCAGGTTTATCCACATGATTTTTAAATCATGAATTTTAAATGTTGAATTATAGATGCAGATTGGTTTAATATGTGTACATCTTATTTGTCCTTTTAAACTGATGTGTATGTTTAATTGACATGTTTTAACTGATATTGTTTGTTTGTTAATTGTTGTTGTCCCCCACCTCATTCCATGGTTAGAGGCAGGTAAGAAATAAAAATTGTTGTTGTTGTTAAGGGAGAATGAACCAGCAGGATGGTTAAGCTGTTCCCATTTTGCTGGGCTAGAGATAGACAAAAGAACATTCACTAACAAGCACAGACCAATAGAGCTCCGATAGCCATAACAATGTTGGTTACAGCTGTTTGAGCGATGATGTAGCATACGTAGGGCATGGATCCAAGCACCAAATGACCCACCTGTCATCTGATGACACCCATCTCTATAGGGGAAGACTCACAGGGTGGCAGTAACTGGGAACCACATGGGTGAAAGCCACTGTGTGATTCCTACTGTCACCAGAGGTGAGCCAGTGATGAGAGGCTTCTGAGCAGGGCCTACCCTGAATATTTCAGCACCAAATTACCTGCAAGGAAACCCTGAAAGCAGTGAAGGTGGCACATAGGCGTTGATTTCCCCCAAAATATGCCCCAAATGTTCTCACTGCTGCACTGTCCAAGTGCTTGATAGTATCACATCACAACCATGTACTTCCTTGCTACTACTATTATGCACAACAGTTGTTTTGCTTTGCTTTCTCATCTTTGCCATCACAGTGACACACAATCCATTAAAAAAGTACACTGACAATCACATAACTGCTCTGAGCCCAGTCAGAGGACCTGCCACACTATAGCCTTTCTGTGTTATTGAGCACTGCTTTTCTGCAGTTACCAAAAAAAGAAATTGAGGGTCCTGAATAGCACTTACAATACTGCTATATTATCCAGCTATACTATACTGTTCCCTATAACAAAGGGTTAGATGATGTCTACTCACAAGTTAGTTTCATTTGGCAAATGCTTTTTTAGTGTCTCTCGTTTGTGGCTTCTAACCTTTTACTAGCTTTTATCGATTCCCACTGGCCTGAGGCATTTCAGAAGAGTGGCAAAGATCTTCTGAATTTATTCCCTGAATAAATCCTTTTTAAATTGCCCACTGCCCACCATAAAAATTGCTATTTTGCCATTGTAATAAAGAGAAACAATATAATAAAATGAGAAAAAACGCAAAATCTCCCCCTTTGCCTTCCCTGATATTATGTGAGTTTTGCCCTCCTCTTGCTATGGTTTTCTTTACTGCACTGTTACCTCTGCAATATGTGGCACTAGCCCAATCCAATCAGTGATTATAGCTGACATGTGGCAGAGGCCCAAGTAATCAAGGTGGTGAGAGTGAACATGCCACCTCTCTTTCCACCTCCAGAATAAACCGGGTTTTCAGTTATATCAAGCAAGAACCCACACATGGAAGGAGGTGTGGTAATGCAGGGGCAGTTCACATTTGTACATGCTAGCTGTGAGCCTCTGGCATGCACAAACGTGAACTCTGCCTATTTCTTGCACTGAAAAGTGAAAGGAGGAGGAGGAGGAGGAACAAAACACTTTCAGTGAGCACTTACAGAAGCTGACTTCCAACTGAACCGGCTCCCAAAAGCACTGGCTGAGAGCAAGAAAGGAAATATAGAGATTGGAATACTACCATAATAAAACCTAATCCATTAAGATTGTAGTTAGAAGACCCAGTTCAGTTTACATTATCATTATGGAGGAGATTTTTAATGCAGTAAGTTAATTGTTGTGGTTGCTGTGTGCCTTTCAAAGTCCGTTCTGACTTATGGCAACCCTAAAGCAAACCTACCATGGGATAGTCTTGGCAAGATTTGTTCAGAGGTTGTTTGCCATTGCTTTTGCCTGAGGCTGAGAGCATGTGACAGTGGTTTCATGGCTGAGCTGGGAATCGAACCCTGGCCTCCAGAGTCCTAGTCCAACTGAGTTAAATGGTAAGTTAATAGTTTGGAAAGAAATTCTAGAAAAAGATGGCATGTGTTACTATGGCTGATACTGTTGCCCTGAGTAGAATACTGTCATGCTTACTTACACCTTTAAATTTGTTGTTTTTGTTTGTACATTATGTTGTCTTCCTCAACCTTGCATTTTCTAGATAATTTGGCCTGGAAGCCCCATAATTCAATTGCTGGCATGATATGATGAGATTTTTATTTCAACACAACTGTTACCTATCATGCTGTGGAATGCTGCCCTAAAGCATGGTATTTAATAATGCTGCCAATTATGCTTTGTCAACAATTAGCACCTCTCTTCTCCTGCACTGCACACCACAATTCTTTTCAACATGTATTACATTCTCTCACTATCAAACCACCATGAATGGTTTGTCTGAATTAAAGAGTTTTAATAAAGAATTAAAATTGAAATGCTGTACCAACTAGAGTAGATCCAGTTAAATGAATGGGATTTGGTAAAACAACACTAATATCTCATTGTTTCTGTAGGTCTAATCCATCTGGAACTTGTAATTCCATTTAGTCTCATGTTTTTATTCCAGTTAGAGAACAATAATATCCTGAAATGGATCTGTGAATCCTTGCCCAGAGGAGAAATTTGAGGTGAGTCCAAATACCCTAAAGCAGCACTGTCCAAACTCTGGCTCTCCATGTTTTGGATTTTCCCAGAAACCTCAGCTATCTTGGCCAATGGTCTGGGATGTTGGGAGCTGAAGTCCAAAACACCTGGAGGGCCAGTGTCAGGGACGTAGCCGGGGGGGGGGGGGGGTCTTGGGGTCCAGACCGCCCCTTCCATTAGATAAAATAAATGGTGCGTGCCGCGCCACTGCACTCAAGCCCCATTATAATGGTGGCACTTAGTCTGCCCCCCCTTTCCCAAAATCCTGGCTACGTCCCTGCCAGCGTTTGGACATCACTGCCCTAAAGATACCAGATCCTGTCTGCTCTGGTTAGTACTTGGATAGGAGACCACCAATGAATACCAAGTGGTATAGAAAGGAACTGGCAAAAACACCTCTGTTTCTTGCCTATGAAAACCTTATGAAATTGATGGGGTCATCATAAGACAACAGGCGACTTGAAGGCACACACACACTGTGCTCTCTGCTCTGCTCAATTTCTACATGCAGTGAAGATGGGGAGTGAAAACAATGTGCCACTCTCCACAGCACCAGCATAAAGATAACCCTGGAAAAGCATCCCCACTTGGCTCGTCTGCATGAATGAACTATACTGGAGGCTTCTATTTACTATGCAATGTGAACTTTGCCTTGAAAGAAGAATTTGTTAAAGATGTCTGTAAAAAAAACCACCTTCCCCCAAACTTGGGCAAAGTAGGCATGGTTGAAAATGGGCCTGGATTGTTTTATCTGCTATGGACTGGTGGTAAGGAAACAGGCAAAGTGACAAGAAAGAGAAGCAGCCCAGCCTCAACATTTTCATATTTGTCCCCTATATGGAAGTAGTTAATAATTAATAATTATTGCCTAATTAATTTTGGAAAAACTTCAGAACTTGAATTATTCTGAAGAAAGCACTTTGTTTGACAAAACTGTACCTATTTTTGCGTAGGTTTTGCTATATCAAGCATAAGGAATTATAAATGCAATTCATGTATATCTTCTTGGAAAACAGCAATTGCTACTCCAAGAAAACAGGTACTAGCCTTAAGTAAAATGGACCTCTGAAAAGGCCCAGTTGATAGAAAGCCCTCAAAATATGTAACTGAAAGTACTGGGATTGAGGGAACAAAGGGGCTGGAATTGAAATGCAGCCCTCCCCTAATACCATCTTGATTCTCTCTTAGGCCCCATACAGACAGGCCAAAATAAAGCTGCTTCACGTCACTTTGGAGGTATGCTTTTTCAGTGATGCATGCGTCCTAAGAGTCCAGAAGCTGCACCAAAGCTGAGCTCTAGTCCTTATGACTGGATCGTGGCTTTCGCATGGCTTCCATACTCTTAGGACAGATGCATCATTTAAACAGCATACCTCCAAAGTGACCCAAAGCAGCTTTATTTTGGCCTGTCTGTATGGGACCATTGTTAACCTGCCCTGATGTGTTCTTAAATAACACTTGGCTAAAGGGCCCTGGAGAGGTGAAATACCATTCTGCTCCATCCCATTTGTCACCCCATTTTCCCCAGGCCAGGCCTTGCTCCACAACTAACTTCTTCTTATCTCCACTCTTTAAACCGCTCCGAGGTCTAGGGCTACTCTGAACTACAAGGGAGTCACCCAGCAGCAGAGAGCCATAAATCCAATTTAGTGCTTCCTTCTTCTTCCCTCCTTCCAGCACCCCAGAGTAAACATGGCAAAATTATACTATTTCCAATAATCTATTAAAGTGGTGAGCATGCCTGCAATTTTTTGGTCTATATTAAGTTCTATGACACAGCCCTAGCTGGATGGAAAATTAATTAATTATGAAAACAAACCATGAATTAATTCATTTATTCCAAGCTCTAAGAAGTCCATACTGTCTACAATAAAAGACTGGAGAGAAGAAGGGGCCCTTCTTCTCTCCATTCTCAGGAGAGGTTGGGGAGACCTGGATCTCTCTGTAGGCCAGAACTGTTTCCCTTCAGCAAAACCAAAAAAGCCCTTCCTGGGCTATCATTCAGAGCTAGTGGGCTCCACTTGGTTTGGTGAGTCACAAATGATACTGACTGATTAACACATGCTAAGCATCACTACAGTTTACAACCTGCCACCAGTTGATAAGGAGCTGTAGAACAAGGGAAAAAGCTCCATTGGTACTCATCAACAGGATGCCATAGTGGAATTTTAAGCCTCACGTAGTTTCCAGACCAAAAGAAGGGCAATTTCCAGGAAAGGCCAAGGAAACAGAAGGAAAGTGGACAGAACGGTTTAGATTTCCTACTCCCTTGCCAATTTTCCAGGAATAGAGAGGAGGAAAAACTGTTATTTGACAATTAAATGAAGACAGGTGGAGCAGGAGCCTGAAGAGTAAAATTTGAACTCAGAATGCAGGTAACACATTATGAGAGCGGATCAGTACAACTTGTGGCTCACTAAGATGAATGCAGATCGCTAACCATGGATGTTAGTCCACCAGGGCAGTGAAAAGGCCACTATTCCTTTCAAGAGGAACACACACACAAACACAGTCAGCATGATGGTGAGCTGCACATGATTTGATAAACCACTAGGCCTATCATCTGTTGTTGTGTGTCTTCAAGTCATTTATGACATACGTTGACCCTAAGGCAAACATATCACAGGGTTTTCTGGAGCTGAGAATGTGTGACTTTGCTCAAGGTCACCCAGTGGGTTTCTATGGCCAAGCGGGGAACTGAACCCTAATCTCCAGAGTTATAGTCCAATGCTCAAACCATTATACCACGTTGGCTCTCAGGCCTGTTATTAACACGGCGAAATTTCCAATACTGAAACAGAAATTGGTCAGTACTTCCACTTCTGGGTTACTTAGTGCCTTCCTAAAGATGTCTTCAGCTTTTGGGAGAAAATCCAGAGGGGTCATCATCTTAGTATGTTACAGAAGGTGCGGAGAGGGGACCCTCTTGTACCTTCTTAAAACCTAACAACATTATTTTAAAATTCGGGTTCCACACAATGTTTTTTAGACTGCTCTAGTCCTTACAACATCCCCACTGTACAAGTGGTACCCCGGGTTACGAAATTAATTCGTTCCGCGGTTAATTTCGTAACCCGAAATACCTTCGTAAGCCGAATTCCCATAGGCGCTAATGGAAAAATAGCTCGCTGCTGCCCTCCGGTGGCGGAAAATAGCGCCGCGGTTTTTTCGTAACCCGAAGAAACCTTCGTAAGCCGAAGCAATAAATCCCTATGGGATTTTTTCGTATCCCGAAAAATTCGTAACCCGGCGCATTCGTGTACTCTTACCTATAGGCAAGATTCCAATCTATGTTTACTAAGAAGTAACATCTATTCAACAGAGTCCACCTTCTTTCTGTTTAATAAATTGGTTTAATTAGGAGCAAAACAGACTGGAATAATACGCTGGCTTTGGGGCGGCGTGAGGCATGGCTTTTAGATGACACATGTCTCGATGACACCCCCAAGCCGGCATCACACCACCTGACTGATGGCGGGCAGCATTGCAGCACACTGCAGGAGTACCGTAAAGGCACCACCGCAGTGGAAAGGGTGGCTTTTTTCAGCCCCCCAAAAGGAGAAAAATGCTGGATCGGGAGGTTGCTGCAGCCCCAATCCGATGATCAAGCTGCCCCTTTAGTGCCATTTGTACTGACCCTCAGTTCTCTCTTTAATTCATTGTTTCATGTTGAAACTAGGGAATGTGTCACCATCCAACATGAAAGATGGTACCACCAACCACCATCCAACATGAAAGATGGTACCACCATCAGCACCCTTCTATCTGCCTCAGTTGCATCTACACTTCTGCAAGGTGTTTTCAAAAGCAGAAATGTTCTTTTAAAAAAAAACTGGCTGAAGCAGGAGACATCACTTCATCACCATCAAGTCAACACACAACATCTGCTGAAACCTGCCTTTCAACGGTCTAAAAGCAATATGGTAGGTAGTAGATGAGAGAACTGAGCATCCAGCTGCTTGCTATCAATCCAGGCAATCTACTGCTGCAATAATGAGAAAGAGTTCATGAAAAATCCCACAGTTTTCTATCAGCAAGCTCAACCTGAAATCCTGAATGCTATGGAAATGTTACATCACACTAACATGGGCAAGGAAGTAAGCAACAGAAATACTCACAAGCCACTGAGTTCATTCTCACTAATCTTGATTGGCCAGTAATAAACTATTTTCACTAATCTTGATTAGCTGGTAATAAACTATCAAGATATCTTAAACTGAGGCTTTTCAAAGAGGGCCCTGAAGCCAACTCTGGAAATTCATAGTCCAAATCGAATGGGACTCTTGTGGCATTTTGCAATCCCAGTGAACAGATTTATATATCTGCCCCGATTAGGTCCAGCCTTAAAAGAAAAACCAACTTGAAGAAAAAACTGCGGATGGCAAACCAACCTCTCACTCTCCTAAGCAGCCAACACTAAGCCACACATTCTTTTTCCACACTCCTTGCACTTCACTTGGCAAATGGGAACAGCTATTATTCCTTCGGTGAGAGTTCATTTGGTCCTGTGTCCAGTTTTCAGTTTCTCATGTACCAATATGATCTAAGAAATTGTTTCTGCAAAACTCATAAACTAAAGCCCTCTTCATATATTACTTGCATGTAATACACACAATCAACATTATAAGGGCTTCTGATATTTATTTGCAAATTGTATTGGAGGGAAATGTTTTCATTTTAACAGAACAGAGTACTGTATAAAACTTCTCAGCATGTAAAGAAATTTTAACTGATCAACAATTAAATATTAAAATGAGTAAAACAATACTTTTGAAGAAAAATGCACACAGTACTTTGTTTTTAGATAGATGCATATATGTGCATCAAGGCAGGCTTCACCTCACAAGAGATTGTCCCACTTACAGTGGGCCTGCCATATCAGAGGGCTAGTCATCCGCAGACTCAGCATCCACAGATTGCCCTGCTCCATACTTGTCAAGGCACATCAGCACCCATTGACTATAATGAGGCTTGAGTATGTACATTTTTCTCACCTGTGGAGGAGGCAGGACCAAACCCCCATTGGTGAGAATGTTGTCTGTATATGGGAGAGAAAGATGAATCATAGTGCATCTAAAACATGAGCTCAGAAGAGACTTTTCAAATGAAGAGGTAATATTGACAAAGGGAGGAAAATGCAAACAAAAATGTACAGAGTAGCAGGATGAGTTACCCAAGAGCATACAGGAAGAACTGGTTGGAAATATTACCTTTGGGGCTGTGTCCTTATGCAAGCTCTGCGGTCTTTCCCTCATTTTGTTATTTTACATAGTTTCCGACAAGACAAGCCTTTGCAGCTAGCAGAACACATGGTCAAATTTTCATTCATCTGGATTACATCAGGCTAGTAAAGTATTGTACAGCTTGAATGTCATGATGAATGTGGGATGGGAGGAGAAATACTGCCATACTACAGGATCATCACACAGGATTACTCACACACCTAAGCACTCCCACTTTGAAAAAACTAAAGCAACTACATTAACCCATGTAGCTGTACAGGCAATACCTTAAAGCAGTGGTTCCCAACCTTCCTAATGCCGTGACCCCTTAATACAGTTCCTCATGTTGTGGTGACCCAAACCCATTAAATTATTTTTGTTGCTACTTCATAACTGTAATTAAATAGGTGTTTTCCAATGGTCTTACGTGACCCCCATGAAAGAGTCATCGGCCCCCAAAGGGGTCCCGACCCACAGGTTGGGAACCACTGCCTTAAAGGATCAAGGAGAGTATTTTCTATAACCAGTAAGAATTATTACTGCAATGGTTTAAAACTAAGTGAGGTACAAATTTTAAAAAGGGGAGGCATTTGTTAACAAGAGAAGTATATATTTGCATGTGGCTTCACCCTCAATCTAAAATAATACTGTATTTTGGCTTCACAGCTGTAAATGTGAACTGGGGTCACTCAGGAGAATTTTGCAGTTAAACCAAAGCTGGTGAAGCAGGGACTCTAGTAGTTGATGTCCAAAGCAACTAGCATGGAGATTGGTGCAAACTGCAGCTCACACAGGGCCCATCCTTTTTGGCCCAGGGGGTGGGGGCAATTTCACTACAGTTCTGGCAATCCTGGGAGCTGTTTTAGGCCCAGAAAAGACCTTTTTCCCAACTGGGTAAAATTGGCTTAATTGTCATCCTGTTGAAATAAAGGTATCTTCTGGGTCTAAAATGGCCCAGAGAGTTACTAAACCAGTGAAACATTGCTCTCATACTCTCAAGGTGATATTAAGGGATGTCTTTCTGCACAAATAAAATAAAATAAAATAAATGTAGTTTGCTTATTTATGAAGCTGAACCAATTATGGTGCCCACTTGAGAAACATGGGTGTTCCAAGTCGCCAAGGGCCACTCACCAAACAGGTTTCTTAATGTACTAATGTCACATACAACTATACAAGGTATACAATGAATATGCACTCAAAAGGAAATCCCTACTGAGTGCAATGTGACTTACTTTTAGTAAAAGTAAGAGGCAGGGGTGGGGAACTCCAGATGTTGCAAGATTGCAACTCCTATTATTGCCTTCCTTTGGTTATGCTGACTAGGGCTAATGGAAGTTGGAATCCACCAACATTTGTAGGCTTTCAATTTGCTCATCCCTCACTGACTGGATTGAACACATACTGTGTGCACATCATAAATGTTAGCCACATGAAGATGATTTCACTAGAATGATGTGGCTGTGGCATACAGTACATCAAAATCCAGGAAAGACTTGTACTTCTGACGTTTGTAACAGAATTAGAATCGTGTTCCAGCCCCTCCTTATGAAGGAAGTATTTTAGCTGCAGCCATGAACTTATCTTTATGACACCTCATTTCCGGTGATAAGAGGTAACTAACTCTGATAAAGGAGCAAACTCCATTGGATCTGCCTCTAAACCACTGATACAAGCAAATACTGTACTACTTCATAAATGAAAATCACAGAAGAAAGTTAGAAATAGGGAACACAATGAGCAATTGTTGTTGTTATTTTTGCATCCATTGTGTGGTGGTGGGATAGGAAAGAAAAATGCCATCCTAGCTAGTAAAAAGCAGCGAAAGTGATGATGCTTCACATCCTTGGGCAGCTGCTAGCGTCTCAGCAAGCCAAGCATGGTACAATAGTACCCCTTATCCTGGATCCCTCTTAAATTCAATAAAAACCCAACGCTTTTAAGCTGGGGGAGGCAACTGTGGAGGACCAGGGCCAATTTTTGTGCCCAGTAACCCTCAGGGGCTGAACTCTTCCTAAACAACATTGAATCACTTCCTGTCATTATTTTGAGAGGAAATATCACCATTTTGAGAAGAGATACTTGAGAGTAGTACAAAGGTCTGGGTGTTTGTGGGGGTACTTTGCATGTTTTCAGTGTCTGGTAGGCTCTCTGTATTGTTTTGAGGCCAACATTCGCACTGACTTTTTTTAAGGGGAGAAGGTGAATTTGAGGGGATGGTGAGGGTTAGAAAAGAGCCAGAAAAGTGGATCTAGGGCTTAGATGCAGCCTGTGGGCTGCACCATGCTCACCCTCGCTCTAAAGACTCCCTGAAAGCTAGGTATAGTTGCCAGATGGTTTTACAAGAACCATAAAGGCACTTTTACACTTCCTGCTGGTTGATTATATAGAAACAAAATACAGAAGAGAGTCTACTTGTAAACAAGAATTCACGCTAATGTATATTTTTAACTATTTGCACTACACATTGATTTGAAGCAAAAACTGGCTTGGAGCCTCCCAATGTACAGCTACTGTGGCTCGGTATTCCATATCCTGCTTGCACTCCTATGACTATCACTTGTGAGTTGTTAGATTATAAGTGATATAAATTCCATGGCCTGAAAGACAAATAAATGGATAAAGGAGCAAATCAAGCTTGAACTCTCCTTAGCAGCCAAAATGACTAAATTGAGACTATTGTACTTTAGACATAGCATGAGATAACATGAGATGACATGATGATAATGATTGGCAAATTTGAAGGGAACAGGAAGAGAGGAAGATCAGAACACAGTTGGAATGACTCAATCCAGGAAGCCATAGCCCTGAATTTGCAAGACTTGCACAGCAGTTGATGACAGGGTGTCTTGGAAGTCTCTCATTCATAGGGTTGCCATAAGTTGAAACCAACTTTACCACCATTAACAGCCAAAAATAATATAAAACATAACTTGATGAGGTTTATTGAACTAATAGCAACCCAGCATCTGCCTAAACGTTTCTCTGAACATAAAATATCCTATGATATTCAGAAGGTTTAATAATCTAATCAACTTCATTCTTGTTGAATGGAAAGGGTAATGGACATTAAAAATATGCCTCCTCTTTAAAATAAATGTCCATAAAAATAGTTATTCTGATAACTCTTCAGTGACTGCTCGCAATCCAGCAACTCTCAGCTGAAAGATGGGGGCCGAAGCATTAAGAAAGGAGCCATATCCTTGCAGCAACCTCCTTGCTTGCTTGGACCCTTGTGTCTACAATAAATGCTTTGGGAATGTAACTTCAAACTAGAAAATGTTTACTTTAGCCAAGATGATCTTAAGTAAAATAAACTGAGATCACCCAAGATTTTAGAAATTCCTGCTTCAATTACCATTAAAACAAACTCGAAAGTTTCCCAACTGAAAGTTAGGGAGAGGTGTCTGTACCCCATTATGCAGACTGGGAAACATAGGGCCACAGGTGGTTCCCCTAAGGATCTGGAGTATGGCCCCAAAACTCTCTCTTCCGCTGCAATACACAGAGCAGCTGATGATGATCTACCACTGTTTATAAGCATAGTTGACTTGTCCACTGGAGCTGCTGCACTGAACCCCTCCACTTGACTTACCAACTTTATGTCATAGAGCACCTGTATCCATCACAGTATCACTGGGTGACACTGGGAGAAAGCATCTCTCCCACCATAGTATAGCATTGCTACAAAAAAAATGTAAGGTGCACCATAATTACAACTTCCCGTAAAGCGTTCACAGCCGTGGCCCCTACACTCTGGATCAACTTACCAGAAGAGATCCTGAAGTGCCTTTAAGAAGGCACTTAAGACGAATCTCTTCCGGCGGGCCTATCCACCTGATCTTTTATAGTGGATCTTATAAAATTTTCTACACCTGATTCAACAGTACAGAAACAGACGACGACTGGGCTATGTTAATGATTGTTTTGCATCTCAGTGTGTTTTAATTGATTATTTTATGTATTATGGTATTGTGTAATTGTATTGTTTGATTTTATTGGTTGTAATCCCGCCTCGATCCGCAGGGAGAGGAGGGAAATATTATTATTATTAGTAGTAGTAGTAGTATTAGTATTAGTATTATGGAGCAGACTAAAGTCCTATCAAGTCCAACCTTATGTCCACATAGTGGCCAATATTACAACAGCATCCTCTGTCTCACGTTTCCCAGCCACTGATATGTAAAGGCACACTGCTTCTAGTACTGAAGGGAATATATAGCCATATTGATTCATAATAACTACTTGCCCCATCCTTCACCCATTTATCCAGTCTCCTTTTAAAGCCATCCTGACAGCCATCACTTCATCTTGTGACAGTGAATCCCACAGTTTAGTCCTAAGTACATGCTGTGTGAAAAATAACACCTTCATCCTTCCTGAGTCTTTCACCAGAATCCCCCACTTCCATAACAGTGGATGTCCTCTGCATATCAGCTGCTGGGAAACATGAGACAGAGGGTGGAGTTGTAATATTATTAGAGAAGAAGAAAAACTTTTCCTTATATACTTTCTTCACACCATGCATAGTATTACTAATCTCTGTCACATCTCCTCTTAGTCATCATTTTTAAGAAAGTTGAAATGGAGAACAGAGCTTTTAACACTGCCTTCATTGCAGGAAGATTTCTCAATATAATACTGTTACAATGAATGTTAAAATTTCTCCTCATCCTCCAACAATAGAATTCCATGGCAGTTAAAGTGGTGTCAAACCAGATGATTTCTGCCATGCAGATGCAGCATTAAATGTCCTCATCAAATGCGTCAGTGTCGGTGGTGGAACTAAGAGAAAGGTTTTCACAAAAGCTCTTAAAACTAAAACGGGCTCATGCAGGTAAGTGTCAGATGGCTTCTGCAGGCCAACTCCATCCTCCCACAATCCATAGTTTCCCTTTCTAAAAGATATTCAATATCCTGTGGTTTCCAAATATGCTTCATCCTCATGAGGGTAATTTGAATGTTGTTGCTCACTATGTTTTTTTTTTTTTTTTTTTTTTGCTGCTGGGGATGTGTCAAAGCATTGATTGAAAATCAATGGGTATGTCACCACCATCACCCCGTTTCTCAGTACAGTAGTCCCAATTTGGCTCTAATCATGTCAGTACCCAGCCATCCAAATTCCTATTAAAGGGAATATTATGTTCCTAGCAAGTATGTTTACCAGATATACTGTGGGGGAAAGCCATTAGTTTACAGCTAGACAAAATTCTTACACAACCTGGACTTTAGCACATTCTAAAATCTTTGGTCATGTAGTCAACATGCAAAGCAGAACTATATATGTTGAGACAAGAGAGGGAAATGGACATTAAAAATATGCTTCCTCTTTTAAAAAAAGTTCTTAAAATAGTTATTACTGCTCACAATCCAACAACTCTCAAGTGACAGTCATGTGGTTAGAAGTTTTTCCATATCCTTCTTGTTTTGCTTTAATAGATGGCTGTGATTCAGTTCACAGTGTATAAGCATAGATATTAACATATTTGTTCTATTACATTCAGATTTATTTTCAAAACAGATTTTTAAAAAGGATAAAAGCCATTTTAATAAAGAAAATCTTTTTTAAAGAGCGCGCACACACACCATGAATTCTCATTTATTTCAACTACTGCCCACTTTCTCACCAGAGGTTGACAAATTTATTTGGAGTATATCCCACTCTTCAGCCTAAAGAGCTCCCAGACCATCTAAAATAGTTAAAACAATAAAATTAATCATTGTACTACTCATGATGCTAGAAGGGTCTAAATCTGGACCTGGGGTATCATGAGCGGATGGCTGTCCAGCCTTTGGTTGATCCTTCTCAGTCTTCAACAAGCGAGAACCCACCATTGCTGAACTTCTACCAACATCAAATGTTTCTTCTAACATTCATCTGAAAGCCAATCTCTTTTAACTTAAATCCAGTATATCTAACTTTCTGGAGGGAACAAAAGAAAACAAGTTTCTGTCCTCTTCTAGATTTCAGTTTTTGGAAGAGTACTATGATGTCTTTCTCTTCCCCATTCCCCAGTTCACACAGCTTGTCTTTGCTATAAATGAGCCATTCCTCCAAGTACTTGTTTTCCATACTACTGGCCATTTTGCATCCTTCAAGTTTTTCTATACCCTTTTTAAAATGTAATGCCTGGAAACAGTTCACCAGACACAGGTTGATTATTGCTGCATAGAGTAAAACTACTGTAGTTTAAGGCATCCTTAAATTGCTTTCCATTAATGCAGCCTCAAATCACTACAGCCAACTGAGAGCTCTACTCTCTTCCTTCCTCTTCCCAGCCAGAGAAGGAGCAAAGTCTAATTCCTAGATGAAGAATAGGTGGAAAACTCCCTCCAGTGCTCCAGCCTGAAATTATTTTAAGCCAGAAAGTCTATGACTACCTTCAGGCCCATTTTTTTCAATGACACTGCTGTATGCTTTATCCAATCCATTCTTACAAATTCTCTTTATGTGTTTGTACCTAATTCAGTCCCTTCCACCTTATATGCCTGTCCTTCTCATTCATATCCTTCTTTCTCTCTCTTGTTTTTATTTCAGTCCATTTTTGTTGTTACATATCTTTCAGTCATTTCTGACTTATGACAACCCTAAGGTTAACAAAGACTTTTCTTAGCAAGATCTGTTCAGAGCGGGCTTGTTTTTGCCTTCCTCTTACCCAAGGTTACCCAATGGGTTTCCATGGCCAAGCAGTGATTTGAACTCTGGTCTCCAGAATCAGAGTCTAATGCTCAAACTGCCACACCAGCTAGCCCTCCTATTTGCATAGAGGTTTTTTAAATCATACACACACACAAACACACACACACTCATTTAAAATTTTTAATGTCAGTTTTC
The DNA here is from genome assembly GCF_019175285.1 of Sceloporus undulatus. Lineage (NCBI taxonomy): Eukaryota > Metazoa > Chordata > Lepidosauria > Squamata > Phrynosomatidae > Sceloporus > Sceloporus undulatus. The sequence goes on along the minus strand of NC_056524.1, from coordinate 155,049,824 downwards.
TGAAAGTCTTGTTCAACTATATTGATTGAAAGCCCTGTATTTATTTATGCAGTTAATCTGAGATATTATTACTACTGGCAATAAAAAAATAAACAAAAGAACTTGAATTCATATACTGTACAGTGGACCCTTGTTATACGCTGGGGTTTGGTTCCAAGGTCCCCCGTGTATAACAAAATCCGTGTATGCTCAAGTCCCATTAAATATAATGACATAGCAAAATGGTGCCCCTAATAAAAAATGGAACATCAAGGTAAATTTATACTTTTTTTGAACATTTTCAATCCGTGTATGCTTAAATCCGTGTATAAAAAATCCGTGTATAAGAAGGGCCGACTGTACAGTATTTTATGCTGGCAGATAATAATGGTCAACTAGCATTCTAGCAAAAAGGTGGATGACATTTTGTTCACTGTTCTTTTAAATGTCTTATTGCATCTGTTTTGTTCATACGGTGCTAAAAAGCTGCATCATACACCACATACTGTCTCTGCTGGTTTCCTTTTGATAAGAAATGAGAAGACAATATTCCCACACCCAAAAAAATAAAATTAATTAAGAAGCACAGATAGGAAAGCAAATAATGAATCACAGAACTCTGACAAACATGTGGCTAGATAGACTTATTTACACTAGATAGATGTTATATTAATTTACTTAAAGGTAACAGAAAGGTTTTAAAAAATCACATATGAGAACTCTCTCATTAAAGACTAAATAAGGCTGCTCCTTCAAGGAAACAGTCTAAATAGAGTCCTTGTAACCGTTACAGTTTGTATGAGTTTAGCATATTTTTGACCAAATGGCATTAATAAAGCCACTATTTTTACATTCCAAACATTTTCCTTGTACAGGTTTTAACTAAATGACTATAAGGTTTCATGCCATACATGGTGCCTCTGGCTCTAGGATAGGATGAGATACAGAATTTCTGAAAAGGTAACACACAAACCTCTTATGTTCTTACAGTTGTTCTTACATAGTAGAGGTAGTGATGGCCACCAAATTAGATATGAATTAAAAATAGACAAATTCATGGAATAAAGTCAAACACAGGTGGTGTGATATGCATACTAAGCATCCTGAACAACAATGCATCCAGTTCACATCTTTCCTAAAACATTTTCTATGTTATAGTATTTTATTTTTATAAATATGAAAAGTTTCAGTATAAAACATTCGGTGGCCATCACTACCTCTACTGAGTAAGAACAACTTTAAAATTCTAAGAGGGGTGTGTCTTACTTTTTTCAAAGGTTTCAGACAAAAATTCATGGAAAATAAAGCTACTAATGGTTATTAGTTGTAATGGTTATCTCCTGTCCGCAGGATCTGAGAGACAGCCATCTGAGAGTTGCCAGAGATGGTTATTATGACTCTTGTTTCCTGCTTCTGGACATCCTTTATGCTTCTGGTTCCAAAGCAAGAAAGAAGATCCTGATCTAGAGAAGCCTCCTATCTCATCCAGCAGGGTTTGTTTTAAATATATCAGTATTTCTGTATATACTCATGTATAAGTCTAGAAATTTCAGGCAAAAAAATCAATCCAATAAACCTAGGTCAACTTACCCACAGGACAATGTACCTTAACTCTTATTTTAAAGTAGAGTGGTGAAAGGTAATAGCTTAGTCCATCCCAGGAGAACTTAAAAGAAGCACCAAACTCCTCTCTCTAAAAATGGCCCTTCCAAACAAACCACAGAAGGCAAGCTGCATAGTAGAAAAGACCTGTTACAAAGGCCCTTATGTTGCAAATGAATTCAGAGCCAAGGGAATTCCCAGTTCTCCCCTCTTAGGACAGAGCGGAGTATTATCTTGGTACAGGAATGCTCCTAAAGCCATACTTGCCAAACTACAAATTAGTAATGGGAAGGGGGGCACCTCTTGTAGGGAGGAGTAATAATTCAAAGGGATGAGTTCTTACTCATATAATTTCTGTCCGTGTTCATCTGCAAATGACTTTCTCAAGGTGTTTTCCCCCTAACTGCTCCTGTTTCCAATTGAAGATCCCCCCCAAGCTTGTTTACTGCTGCTTCAGAGACACGGAACAATGGATGCAAGGTTCAGGAAAAGAGATTCCACCTAAACATTAGGAAGAACTTCCTGGCAATAAGTTCTGTTCGACAGTGGAACATACTCCCTGGGAGAGTGGTGGAGGCTCCTTCTTTGGAGGTCTTTAAACAGAGGCCGGATGGCAATCTGTTGGGGGTGCTTTGATTGTGAGTTCCTGCATGGCAGGGAGTTGGACTGGATGGCCCTTGGGGTTTCTTCCAACTCTGTGATGCTGTGCTTCTATGATTCTGTGCTTCTTGTCCTGCCTTTTAAGTGCTACACTGCCTCTCTTTAAGCTCCTTTTGCCACAAGGCCATATCCCAAAATAATCTTTGGTGCAGCAGATGCCTTTAGATGTGCAGGAAGCAGTATTAGGGGGTTACATCTATGCGTAAACCAGATTGATCTGCTATAGAACAACCAAAACCAGGATAACAGAAATAACAATGTTATTACAAACAACATGAAGAGATAACAGACAAGAGGCCTTCTTTGTTGTGGGTTCAGACACAGAAAGAAAAAGGAAGAGAGAAGAAAAATTCTATCATTTAGGCCTGTTACAGACTGCCAAAATAAAGCTGCTTCGGGTTTCTTTGGAGGTATGCTATTTAAATGATGCATTGGTCCTAAGAGTCCGGAGGTCGCGCCAAAGCCACACTCCATTCCTAAGCACTGGAGTGCAGCTTTGGTGCAGCTTCCGGATTCCTAGGATGCATGCATCATTTAAACAGCATACCTCCAAAGAGACCTGAAGCAGCTTTATTTTGGCAGTCTGTAGGAAATAACCAAGACTGAGGCAAGGTGTTTTGGACTGTGAATGCATACAGAGCCCTGTATACTTCTAGAAAAAATATTATTGCACAGCACCTAATGCACTTTATAATTTTAAAAAATATTATAGTATGTAATCCCTGCTTGGCCATGGAAACCCAGTAGGTGACCCTGGGCAGGTCACATTTTCTCAGCCTCATCAAAAGGCAATGGCAACCCCCTTTGAACAAATAATGCCAAGAAAAGCCTGTGATAGGGTCGCCATAACTCAGAAGTGACATGAAGGCACATAACAAGAGATGTAACCTATGATATAATAATATTATTATAGCATTTTTACTTTCTACCTCACAGAATCTCATTTAATCACCTACGTGTAACACACGCTTTAAGAAGAGGATCCTTTCCCAAGCAGCCCATATGCTGCATTAGTATAATGTACCCATATAGACAAATCATCATACCTTTGTCTACCTCAGTCTATCTCTGCTAGTCATAGGAGGGGCAAGGTGCTATGAAAAGCATCTCCATCTCTCTTCTAAATCCTCCTCATCCCACATTTGAGAGGGATCAGGCGCTGCCTGCCTGTTTGCAGGCTTATATTCAATTATCAAGGGCTAGAAACCTTCTGACATTTAAACCAAGAGCAGCTAGTCCCTTTTGTTTCCCATAACATAACATACATTCTAAAACTACATACGTTCTGAAACCACAGAACTAGAGACCAAATTCAATGTGATGAAGGAAGTGCTTGGTAATTTTTGTTTCATTTTATTGCAACTACAAAAAAGCGTCAGAGGCATATGGAGGAGGCATAACAGGGGAGATAAATTTCCCTCTTCAAGCTATTCCTCCGATCACAAGCCACCCCAAGGTACTTTCCCATAAACAGGGGGAAAGATTCCAGGTCTGTAAGGAGAAAAGAAGCTTGAGGCTGGTGATTTGTTTAATAATAATAATCAGGTATCTTTCTGGAAAAGAATGAAGCACAGTCTGGTACCACTCGAATTAACTCCCTAGCTTTCTCATGGAAGAATATGGCACTTTAAACTGGCCTTCTTGGGGGGAAAACAAGGATCAGAAAAGTAATTTCCAATCTGATGATGATGATGATGATGACTGCCCCCTTCAGATAAACATAAGTACCGTATATACTCGACTATAAGTCGACCTCCTGTATAAGTTGAGGGCAAGTTTTAGGGTCAAAATTATGGATTTCGCTATGACCCGTGGATAAGTCGAGGGTAATATTTAGGGGCATATGGCAAAGGATCTAAAGGATGAAGCAAAGCAAAACAATGTCAAAGAAGTTACAAAATTCCAGCAGACTTAACTCTTTCTGCTTACTCTTAAGGCTGGATGGATGAGAGAGTAGAGAGGGTCAGTGCTTCCAGGAAAGACTGTACTCTTGCTTTTCGTCAGGGGATGGCTCCTTCTTTTAAATAAGAGCTAAGATACAGTACACGTACACTGACCCATGGATAAATTGGTTCAGGTTTTTGGGGTCAATTTCTTGACCTAAATTTCTAGACTTATACATGAGTATACTGTATACCAGTGATGGTGAACCTTTTAGCAGATGAGTGCCCAAACTGCAACCTAAAACCCACTTATTTATTGCAAAGTGCTGTGTCCCTCTAGCTTTCTAGTAACAAACTCTGGCAAACTCTCTGCTGAGGTGATGGAACATGTGCCCACACAGAGGGCTCTGAGTGCCACCTCCGACACACATGCCATAGGTTCGCCATCACTGGTATAGACAGTAATAATCTTGCTATATCAGACATGGGGTCCATTTAAGGTCCAAGCAAAACTGCAGAAATAATCGAGTTTGACATTGCTTTAACTGCCCTGGCTCAATGCTAGGGAATTCTGGAAACTGTAGGGTTTTTTTTTTTTAAGACATCTACCCTTCCCTGTCAGAAAACCCTGGAGCCACAATAAACTACACTTACTGGGATTCCCTAGCATTGAGCCAGGGCAGTTACAGCAGTCCCAAACTGGATTATTTCTGCAGTGTGGATTGGACCTAAGTCTACACTGTCTCCAACAGTGGTTAAATGTATTCCAGGGCAAGGCCCTGGGGCTGAACAAAAGAAGAATTACACTATTAAAATTCTTATTTGATTTCAATAGACAAGCCTGCTGATAGACACTGACTAACCCTTTCTGCTGCAAGTGGGTGCGGCTAAATAAACCACAGATCCTTTTGCCCATGGTTTATTTACTGTGACATCCAAATCCTATATGACCCAGCACTCTGGCATCTCTCCACCCCAAACAAGCCACAGAAACAACTCTCATTCTGTTTTAGTTTTATTTCTCTGGCTTCATAGAAGAGACATAGTGGGATGCCATATTTTGCCAGGTTTGGACATCACAATAAACAAACCACAGATTGCAGGGAATCACTTGGGACAGTAGCACACTTATAATGAATAATACGCTACAGTTCCCACAAAACCTTGGCTTATCACTGTGAGGTCTGAACTAGTCTTTCATTGAGTTTTGCTGTAAGAAAAAAAGAGGGGAAGGGGGAAGAAAACCATATGTGTTCTCTTAAATTCCTTGGAGAAAAAAGACAGGGTGTAAACGTAATAAAAGAAAGAATAAAACACCTGTACTAAAAGACCCTCTTTTCAGAAAACTTTTCACAGGTAAGGCAGAGAGAATAGTGTAAAGGCTGTGCAGAATAACATGCAAAAAAAAAACCCATTACTAATGAATATGGACAGTGCAGTGGATGGTTAGGAATATCAGGCTGTCTTTAATTCATTACACTTCCATAGGGGATCAAATACCTTTCAAACAACAAGCTAACAAGGAACAAGGGTTTATTGTAACTTAACAATTTGCCACTGTACACAGTTTCTCAAACAATGCCATCCCAAATCCATTCAGAGCAGTCACTTTCATTTATAAAGGAATCATAAAAATTACTGATTACATACACGAAGTAGTTAAACACTTGTTGTTGTTGTTGTGTGCCTTTAAGAAATGACGTGTAATGAGTTAAGGACAGCCTGAACTAGGAACTTCCACTGTATATTCTTATATACAGTACTTAACTGTTCAGTGCACTATCCATATTCATTAGGAAGGCAACGGCAAACTTCCTCTGAACCAATCTGGTCAAGAAAACCCCATGATTGGTTTGCCTTAGGGTCGCTGTAAATCAGAAACGACTTGTAATATGCAACAACATCAAAAACCACAACCCAATCCTCTTTGCCAGTGGGTTGTGCCAGGAAAGAAAGACGCAACAGAGCAGGGCAAGGGTTGCTGATGAGTCAAAGAGATAAAAGTATCTGCTGTACAATCGGCATTTTGTTGTTGTGTGACTTCAAGTTGTTTCTGACTTATGGAGACGCTATCCTGGGGTTTTCTTGCCAAGATTTCTTCAGAGGAGGTTTGCCGTGGTCTTCCCCTGAGGCTGAGAGAGTGTGACTTGCCCAAAGTGGGACTCAAACCCTGCTCTCCAGAGTCATAGTCCAACACTCAAACCACACTTAGAATATTAATATTAATATTATTCCTTATTATTATTGCAGAAAAGTCAAAACAGCTGCACAGGTCAGGGTCCTATCTACATAATTTGCTTGTCACTAAGGAGTTCATCACACGAAGGAGATTGAGAGTTTCTCCTGTAAATATCCGGGGAGAATGGCGCAATTACACAAAACGGTTTCACGCGACGTCATCCAAAACGCGCCGTTAAAAGGGGTCACAAAGAGGTATTAACCTGCATCTTTTTTTACTTTCAGGATATCAGTGACAATGCATTTCTGATATCGCTTTGTTGGTGCAGTTTTTGTGTGTGGTAGTCATTCGCGCAACTATTCGCCACTTTCGCTTCATTCGCGGGATGCTTTACATGCGCTTTAATCTCTCTTTAATGCTGATAACAGCCCCGATGTGATAAACTCCTAAGAAGCAATAGTGGTCAGGAGCGTTGGAGTAGGACTCCGAAGACCAGGGTTCGAATCCTGACCATGGAAGCCCACTGGGTGACCTTGGGCAAGAAGTCACACTCTCTCAGCTTCAGGGGAAGGCTATGGCAAACCCTCTCTGAAGAAATCGTGCCAAGGAAACCTCATGATAGGGTTGCCTGAGGGTTGCCATAAGTCAGAACAGCCTTGAAGGCAAACAGGAAGAAGAAGAAGAAGCTTAAGGAGCCTCCCTTTTCCCTATGAACATACAGTATTTGCAGCTCCAAAAGGGAAGAAACAGGGGAAGCCTTTCAGCCTTCAGTGTCTCTTTCACTGATTCCTTGTAGGGAATAAAAGTGCCTCCCTGGAAAACAGAGAGAGAGGATGGCAGCCATGTTGGGAGTCAGTCCCTCTCACCTCAAAGGAGGACAAGGCACCACAAAATGGAGGACCTCCCAGGAATATAGGACCAAACAAAAGCTCAAAAACAGTCCTCCTGTTAATGTAAAATTCACCCTTCTTAGGTCCAAACCACACTGCAGAAAACAAACCCAGTTTGAGACTGCTTTGACTGTCCTGGTTAAATGCTTGGGAATCCTGGGGATTGTAGTTTTCTGAGAGCTCTGGGTGCCACAATAAACTACAATTCCCAGGATTCCCTAGCACTGAGCCAGGGCTGTTAAAACGGTCTCAAACTGGGTTATTTCTCCAGTGTGGACGCAGATCCCCCTCTTACCTGGATGAGAAAAGGGGAATCCCAGGAAGGCTTCTGTCTCTCTTTTGCAGTGGCTGAGTCGAATGTTTTCCAGGAAGGGAAGAAATAAGAGCAATAATAAGAGGAGGAGGAGGAGCTCCATGTCTCCTCCTCGGCCCTCCTCCTTCCCTCTCAGGGCTTGGGAGGAGTAGGCAAGCCTCGGGTTTCAAGAGAGGAGGAGGCCTGGAGGGCAGGGGAAAAGTGGCAGCTGACTGGCAGGGCTCCCCCACAAAACAGGAGCAACACAAGCTCAAAAAACTCATGAAATGCTGCATAGCCATGCTCAAATGGAGGGCCTTTTCGAGGACCAAATGGAGGACCAAAGCTCAAAAACACTCCTCTAAATGCTTCTTTGTCGTGTCAAATGGAGGGCCTTCTTCGAGGACCAAATGGAGGACAAAAGCTCAAAACACTCATGTAAATGTTTTCTAGTCGTGCCAAATGGCGGGCCTCTTTGTGACCACCTGGCGGAACACAAAAAAAACACTCATATAAATGCTTCTTAGTCGTGCTCAAAATGGAGGACCCTCTTCGAGGACCAAATGGAGGACAAAAGCTCAAAAACACTCATATGAATGGTTCTTAGTCATGCTCAAAATGGAGGGCCTTCGAGGACCAAATGGAGGACAAAAGCTCAAAAACACTCATGTAAATGCTTCTTAGTCATGCTCAAAATGGAGGGCCTTCTTCGAGGACCAAATGGACGACAAAAGCTCAAAAACATTCATGTAAATGCTTCTTAGTCATGCTCAAAATGGAGGACCTTCTTCTAGGACCAAATAGAGGACAAAAGCTCAAAAACACTCATGTAAATGCTTGTTAGTCGTGCTCAAAATAGAGGACCAAATGGAGGACAAAAGCTCAAAAAAACCTCATATAATTCGTAGCCATGCTCAAAAGGGAGGGCCTTCTTCAAGGACCAAATGGAGGACAAAAGCTCAAAAAAAACACTCATATAAATGCTTTATAGCCATGCTCAAAATGGAGGACCTTCAAGGACAAAATGGAGGGCATGCCTAAAGAAAATAGCAAGCAAGTACATTTGTCAGCTCAAATCACTGATAAAAAGGAAATCCATGCCTCTTACTCATGCTCAAAATGGAGGACATTCAAGGACAAAATGGAGGAGATCACCAAAGAAAAGCTCAAAAACACTGATATCTATGTAAATCAATGCATCTTAGTGATGCTCAAAATGGAGGGCCTTTGAGAAAAAAAGGGAGGACATGACTAAAGAAAAGCTCACAATGTGTAAATCCAGGATTCTTAGTCATGCTCAAAATGGAGGACGTTTTGGAATTCCTCCTGGCAGAATGGAGGGTGTGTCCTGGAAAAGGAGGACATCTGGTCAACCTGCACCTGCATGAATACTTTTCCCTGCCATCTGAACTGAAGACAGCCACCACAACATTTCTTGTCCCTGGCCCTTCATCTTCCTGACCTTCCCACACAATTTGGGTTTGCGCTTATCCTGTTTCAGATGGGGTTTGCGCTTATCCTGTCTGGGAAGCGCAAATGAAGGCGAATGTGCGAAAGGCTTTCAGATGAAGTCACGCAAATCCTATCATTATCCCGCCACTAACTTTATCATTAATATGACATTGGCCATTAACCTTATCATTAAAGTGACATTTCAGAGCTCCTTCGCACGCCGTGCCCAGGCCGCCCTAAGTAGCCTGGGGCGGCACGAAGACGTCACACCTGCACCGCACCGTTTGGATGCAGCCGTGACATCATAATAGCAGCGCCTGTGTGCACAGGGCGCTGCCATTATCATGCCACCATTACATGCTAGGGTTGGGGACCGTACGGTTGCCGCATGGTCCTGTCACCCTAGCACGGACACAAGCATGGTGCTTTAGTGCCATGTGTACCGTGCCATAGTTAAGAATGAACATCCTTCTGCCCATGATGCAGAATACTGGCCAACATTTTTTATTGTCAGGGGCAGGGTTGCCATAAGTCAGAAAATGACAATTACTAGAAGGTTGGCCACAAAAATGGCAATCATAAGAGAAGTGAAGGCTTGGTAAATGAAAATTAATCCCTGGATTAATTTTGGAAGCAGCTTTCAAGTGGTCTGGAGAAGATTTTAAAAATGTTTTTGTTTACTTAAGCAAGGCTTACATGACCTAGTTATTTCATTTCATATGTGCATATTGTTAGTTTTTAATACAAAGTCTGCTGAAACATATTGAACTACTCTTCTTTTTGTTATGTAGGGACTGATCTCTATTCTTTTCATTTCTACATCTTATTTTTGTGAAGTAGCGACTGATCTCTATTCTTTCAACATCTACTTCATTCACTGAGATACGCCTGTATATGGTTTGTTATAGCATTCTTGAGCCAAGTTTCCTTTTCCACACCTTCAGATAAATCAGCTGTTGTGGATGAAATAAATCCATCTTTTTACCAACTTGTCTATGGTTTCTGGGTCAAGCTAACCCATGCTAACTCATTTCCCTGAGGCACAGCCACAGAAAGAAAACCTTCTAATCTTCAGATTTTCTGTCAGCTATACTACTAACTTCTGGCAAATCAAGAAGTGACTTGAGGGACACATCTGGTTTTTCAAAAGCTGCTTCGGTGCAAAAATTCTGTACTGTCTTGTAGAAAAAAAATCAATGGAGGATTGCTGTTGATAGCTGTCCTTTGAGTTGGCTCCAACTCATAGTGACCCTGTGGATGAAACATCTCCAAGACACCCCCCCCCCCCCCCCCCCCCCCCCGTCCCCCGGTGTGCTTACGTCTTGTGGATTCATGCATGTGGCCTGCCTAATTGAATCTACTCATCTGATGCATAGTCTTTCTCTCTTCCTACTGCCTTCCACCCTTCCTAACAATATCATATTTTCCATGGAATTATGCCTTTTTATGATGTGGCCAAAGTACAACAGCGTCAGTTTTGTCATCTTGGCTTCTGATTTGATCTGTTTTAGGACCCATTTATTTGAGTTTTTTGCTGTCCAATGTATCCTTAGCACTTTTCTCCAGCACCACATCTCAAATAAGTTGATTTTTTTTTCTCCCTTATTTTTTGTTTTGTTTTGGTGATGGGGTGGAAGGCTTTGGTGGCTCAGGGGGTGGTGGCTTGCAGTGGTCACACAGAAGGCCTTTATTGTCTCCATGTGACCCACAGATTACACAATTTCTACCCTTGCCCTATAGTAATAAAAATTAACCAAGTTATTTTGGCACCTGGAACAGAAAATCTCACAAAACCCTTTCCCCCTGAGTAGACCTATTCATTTTTATCATGCTAGCAGTAGCTGATGAGGCAGGCTTATCTATCCTCTTATTTTCTCTCTGTTTATTTGTCAACACATGCTCAGCAAGGGATTCTGGCGGTAGCTGCAGTTTACCTTGCTTGTAGGTAAACAGCTGCAGTTTACCTTGCTTGTTGTGCCTTGCTTGTAGGTGTCATGGCCCTGAGCCCTTTACGGCTGCTTACATGTGTGCTTGCATGCACACAACTACATTAGATTCAGCTATGGCAGAAACCCACTCTTTCTCACCTCAGGATTTGCTTATTTCATTGTTTACTGCACACAAACTGCTGCAAACTAACATCAAAAATCTGTGTTACTCTAGCACTCCTTCATATTCTTCCCAATGCTGATGCTGCTATAAAATATCCAGCTAGACAAAGGAAAGGAGCTAGACTGGTATTAAAACCCTTGGATTTTTTTAAAGGTGTTTTAATGTTAGGGGCTTCATTATTCATAAATACACATTATTCATGCCCACTATTCCATCTAAGCACAGTGACCAGGTGTCACACCCTCAAAGGAGGACAAGGCACCACAAAATGTAGTGCATTCAAGAAAAATGTAGGACATGACCAAATAAAAGCTAAAAACACTCATATAAATGTAAATCCATGCTTCTCTGGTCCAAAACACACTACAGAAATAATCCAGTTTGAGACCACTTTAACTGGCCTGGCTCAATGCTAGGGAATTCTGGGAAGTGTAGTTTTGTGAGACATTGAGCTTTCTCTGTCAGAGAGCTCTGGTGCCACAGTTCCCAGGATTCCCTTGCACTGAGCCAGGGCAATTAAAGCAGTTTCAAATTGGATTGTTTCTGCAGTGTGTTTGGGAGCTCAGTCATGCTCAAAATGGAGGGCATTCATGAAATTCCTCCTGAACAGAAGGTTGACATGTAAGACAGGTCCTGGAAAAGAAGGATGTCTGGTCACCCAGCATATAAGTGACAATATTGTCTAGTCTGCAAATATGGTTCACCAATTTAAGCCACACTTCCACTTATCACGGAAGGCATCTACTACAAGGTTGCAGCTCATTCATAATTTTCATGGACTGTTAGGCTCTCCAAAGCTAAGACTACAGTAAGTAGTACATACATTAGACAGAGATTGTTGCTGTTTTCCATGAAGGCAAGATGGCTAAAGGCTAAACATTGAAAAATGTTTTGATGAGCTACAGAAAACAATAGCAAATAAACTTACAGAGAAAAGCCTAATGCATTGTTTTGTGGAAATATAATGCACATGTTTTTTCATCTGTCAGCCTTACACCAGAGAATAGGTTTGCCACGAGAGATGAAAAGGAGCTGTAATAGCAGTGAGGGGTTCAAAGTCTGTTTTTCAGTTATTATATATTTTAAAACAACACTGTGTGGGTTACATCATGCCTTCTTAAGGTGGGGCTGGCTGTCCTCAGGTCTTATGAAGCTGGAGGATGCTGTCCAGTCACCAGAGTTGAAATAAGAGTCAAATATCCAACCAGCTTCTATAACCGGATGGAGAAAGGAAGTATCTTGCTATTGGACGTCAGTTAGCAAGATATGTTAGGCTGGCCCTGTGGTTGCTCTATGTAGAATAAACCACACCCTCCTGCTTCTATTTATATATACAGCCATCTTACCAAAAATGCGATGCCTATAATTAGCAAGAAGCAATTACATTATGTCAACGACTGCGTGTCATACAAAAGCGGTAGTGTATTACCAAAGCAATAGGGAAATTTATTTCAAGGGAAACTACTATGACACACATGCCCTTTCAGTGGGGCCACTTCCTCATCAAATCAAAGTAACTGATACAGTAAAAAGACCTTTTTAAAAACACATTTTATTTATTGCACTTTATATTTTTGTAACCAACCACTTTATTAAATGATTCACATAATAAACAGAAACTGTCAAATGCACTATGACAGTACAGAAGTAACTATGTTATGGATTGAAAAATCCACATAAAATCAAAAGATGAAAAGTACCCTTGGAAATTTTTGAAAGCTGCCTACAGGTATCAAATATAATAATCAGTGTGTGTTTTTTTTAAAAACATGGGCCTCATTCTCACTTACAAAAAAAAAGCGGTTAGCAATCCAAATCAATGGAACGATTTGACAGTGGAGCGTGGTTCCCACTACATTTGCCCCAATCACATTTTTCCCCTGTAAAATAACCCACTTGTGGTTCACATTCACAAATGGATCAGTTCAAAATGGACCCACTCCGGCCGTCCGAAGGGCAAATTTAAACCAATTCCGATCCACATCTGGTTCACACTCACGCAGAATCGATTTATCCAAAAAGATGCAGAAAATATCAGCGTCAAAAAGACATGGGTTAAACGAGTCTAGCGTGTGCCCCCCCCCTCGCCAAATCGCTTTATTCAGTTTAAGTGGGAACCAGGGTCATTTGAACCGGTTCAAACTGAACTGTGATCCAATTTAAAAGGTATTAAGAATGAGGCCATGATTTGAAAATGAGCTAACAGAGAATGTCTCAGCTTTTGTCAACTCGATAGTTCTGTTCAAAAACAGATGAGCTTACCTGCCTCTATTGAGCACTTTATTGAGCCAAACACAATTTCCGAAGGTCAAGAATAATAGAATCACAGGGGAAGAAGAAAGAAGTTAAGAATGGTAAGGAAATGAGAAACTATTCTCGGTGTAACGTTTGAGCACTGTATGTTTGATTTGTTGTAGGCGGATTGTTTATTTTGTATATTTGTTTTAGTGTGTATGTTTTTAAATTTAATAAACTTTATAAAAAAAGAATCATAGAATCATAGAGTTGGAAGAAACCTCAAGAGCTATCCAGTCTAATCCCCTGCCATGCAAGAATATGTGATCAAAGCACTCCTGACGGATGGCCATCCAGCCTCTATTTACAAACCTCCAAAGAAGGAGACTCCACCACTCTCAGAGTCACTGTGTTCCACTGTTAAACAGCTCTTACCATCAGGAAGTTCTTAATGTTTAGCTAGAATCTCTTTTCCTGGAATCCATTGCTCTGTGTCCTAGTTTCTGGAGCAGCAGAAAACAAGCTTGCTCCATTTTCAATATGATAGCCTTTCAAATATTTAAGCATGGCTATCATGTCATTTCTTAATCTTCTCTTCCTCTGTCTGAACATATCCAGCACCCTAAGCAACCCCTCCAATGACATGGTTTCTAGACCATTCACCATTTTGGTTAGCTCCCCTTGGGACACGCTCCAGTTTGTCATTCTCCTTCTTGAACTGAGATGCCCAGAACGGTACACGTTATTCCAGATAATGTCTGACCAAAGCAGAATACAATAGTACTATTACTTCTCTCTATCTGTACACTATACTCATATTGATACAGCCAAGAATCATATTAGCTTTTTTAACAGTCACATCACACTGTTGACTCATATTCACCGAAAGCTTCTTTGTACAAGTTCCAGTTTTTTGCCTATGTAGTTCAGTACCAGAGATTAGACTGACATTTTTGGAGCAGAATCCCCAGAGAAACCCCTAGAAATTGTAGTTCAAAAAGTAACTTGTAGAAACACTGTTCTGCCTGTTCTAACAGGCAATGATTTTCCTGGAGCTCAAGTAGAGGCTTTTTCCAGCACCTTCTTACTGATTCTGGACAGGCCAAGCGCTGAATCTAGCACCACCTGTATGAACCCATACAGTCCGTCATATAGATACCAGCAGCCACTGGAATACCAGGGTCAGCTTCCTTTGGAGACAGTGCTAGGGATTCTATTGCAGCTATAAAAGTAATCCTTCACTTCATAATTAAACATGCTGGCCAGGTGTTATAGGCATGTAGAAACAAACACACAAGTTACTTCCAGCATACCTTTAGACCACTCCTTAGACTAACTAGTTCAGGGTTGGAGCAAACTGCTTCCTCAAACTACACATTTAGCAACTGCAAACATTTTTCAGTTTGCATATACAGTATGTTTTTGCAAGGCAGGTGCAACTTCCAGGAAAGCTCTGTGTATTCCATGCATTCTAAGCAACTGGCAATCGAAACAGGACCAAAAGGTTTCTTGCTCAACATTGGACTGTTTCCATTAATCAAAGGATGACACTTTACACCTAGAAAGAAGGCTCCTGAACTATTTGCCTAGGGGCAGCTACTACAATATTATGGCAATAGTCATTATAGTAATTTTACTCTAAGATCATCTGGATAATTCCAGGTTATTTACATCCATTCCATTCTGGTTTCCAGACAGGTTTTGGACTGAAACTGTTGGTCTCTCATATGGATGACTTCACTAGGTGAGAGAGTCTCTATATGCAACCTGGACCTCACCTTGCTTTATGATATCACTGGCCACAAGGTCGTTTTGCATCATCTCACTGGAGTGAGAGTTGGATCAGGGCCTGGAAAAGTTTAGTTTGTAGATAACAACTCCCAAAATTTCCTAGCCACCATAACTACTGGCCATAACAGGCAAAGATTTTAGAATCTGTCACAAAACAAAACAAAAGCAAAAGTCTTTTCCAAACTCTGTCTTGGATTTATGGTATCGGCCCTTTGGATGCATGGTGTTATGACGGCTCTGATTTGTGCTCCCAGAAGGCAATGTTAGGAGTGTCTACTATTTTTCCCCAAGGCCATAGTCACCTGGCATGCCTTAGCGTTCCACTTTGTCCTCCATCTTGTCTCCTATGCTTAGTAAAAGTGCTGGCAAAGGTTGTTTGCCCATTCTGGACATTTTTAACAGCTCCTGAAGAAGGCCATACAAACATTTATTGAGCAAAAAGCATTGGGCATTTTAAACACACACGCACATACACATGTGCGCACACACAGACATTAATCCCAAAATAATTTAGACAGTTCTGTGGAGCAATGACAAAGTCTATGGATCTTAATGGGCACCCTACACAATTTAGCACTGCACACTGGAACAAACCCTCAAACCTTTGGCAATACAGGTATTCCATGGACAACCAACCAATCAGCTCAATACAGCTAGCCTTAAAAAATACTGCTCTGGTAATGAATACATACAGAGCCCTCTTGTGGCAGATTAGAGCTATTTTGGAGTTTAGTCAGGTGCAAGCATTGTGTTCATAAGTAGTGAAACAAAGGGAGAGCCGGCGTGGTATAGTGATTTGAGCATTGGACTACTACTCTGGAGACCAGGGTTCAAATCCCTGCTCAAGCGTAAATACCCACTGGGTGACCTTGGGAAAGTCACACTATCTCAGCCTCAGAGGAAGAGAATGGCAAACCCCCTCTGAAGAAACCTGCCGAGAATCCCCTATGAAAGTTTTCACCTTAGGCTCTCCATATGTCAGAAATGACTTGGAGGCACACCACTACAACAGTGAGATCAAAATAAAGTACTGGTATCTGGGGGTCTGGAGGAAACAGTCAGGGCCGATTAGAGTGCAGAGGACATTTTGGCCTTGTGAAGTCAAATTAGAGACTTTCCCAGTCCCAAGGTTGCCACAAGAACAGGCATACTCCCTTCTTCCCTTTCTCCCATCACATTTCTGACAGTGAATCAGAAGAAGAATGAAATTTTAAGATCCCTCCCTTAAATCCGTCACTGGGCCACAAAGGGGTAAAGGAGAGTAGGTGTGACAGGCATCCAGTGAGAGTGCAGGTTTGGTGGTAAGACTGGCAGGTAAACAATAAAAGCTATCAGTTGATAGTTTTATGCACGTATGTCCTTTGTGTACCTGTTTGAATTTGGGCACATGTAGATGTCAATGCAATTTCAATCTGGTTTATTTTGACAAGGTGTGGTGCTAATGGAGTGAATCCAATGCAAGATGGGTACCAATTTTTTTATTATTATTATTTGCTAGTCTAGACAACCTTTTCTGATCCACTAAACCACTTGGAAACATGTGATATGGTCCTGTGATCTATCATATTTTTCCCTCCACCGTCTATGAAGTAATTTAACAATACATTCCTTATTGCTATAATTTTCCCCAGGTTTTTGGTAAAGACTTTTTATTAAAGTATATATACATATATATTTTCATTTACAAAGCAAAACAAGTCTTACAGTGCAATTTAAAAGTGTGGGGAAGGTAAAGGACTCTTGCATTACCTTGGAGACAAATTTATTTCAGCACGAGCTTTCATGGATGTCAATTTACTTCTTCAGATGCACTGCAATAAATTTGTTGGTCTCAAATGTGCTGTTTGATTCCTTCATCCTCCTGTTTCTTTTTTACGTTGATACAGACTAACACAGCTATCTCTCTGCAAATGAATGCAATTTGATATGACATATGCAAATATACACAATTTTATCATCTTCCCAGATATGGTTAGGAAAAAGGAGAATAAAATAAAATTTTAAAAATCAAGTAAAATTTAAAAATAATAAAATAAAATTAAAACGTTATCTATTTCTTTATTTGTGTGCTAAATGAATGTTCCCCTTCAGTAATTATGTATTTGAAACTTGCAAACAGCTCCTCACCTGATTGCTTATGGCAAAAATGAGGCAGGAAAAACTCTGGGTAGTGGAAGACAGTCTCTTCTTCCCTCCTTTCTATTTGTCTGCCAAAGTATCAAGTCTGGCTGACTTAGGGCCTGAACAGACAAGCCAAAATAAAGCTGTTTCGGGTCACTTTGGACGTATGCTGTTTAAATGACACATGCATCTTAAGAGGCCACAAGCTGAAACAAAGCTATGCTCTAGTCCTTAGAACTGGAGCGTGTCTTTGGCACAGCTTCCGGCCTCTTAGGACACATGCATCATTTAAACAGCATACCTCCAAAGTGACCCAAAGCAGCTTTATTTTGGCCTGTCTGTTTAGGACCATAGATATGTGTGGGCATTTTTTATAATATTTAATAAATTTAAAATATAACACATAGCAAGTACATATCTATAACACTTACTGATGTACTAAGTGGTTTAGAAAGTGTAAGCTAACTGCCCTCAACAAGCTGAGTACTCATTGTAGTGACCCATGGAAGGATGCCAGGCTGAGCTGACCCTGAGCCCCTGGCTGGGATTGAACTCAAAACCTTGACAACCTTGTGGTTTGTGAGTGAGTGGCTGCAGTACAGGCATTTAACCACTGTGCCACCAGGGCTCCATATACACAAAAACCCCACTAAACACACCAAAATAAATTTAAAAGTAACATGAGACAACATCAAAGCAATCAAACATCATACTATATAAAACAACAAATAAACCTAATCCCCTAACTTAATCCCTCCTTCCACCCACTTAAAATACTAAATCAAACAATTATATAAACTAACTTAAATTAAATTAAACATTTGCATAATATAACATAACTAAAATTGACTTCCCACCCTCCCACCCCAGGAACTTCAAAACAAAATAATTAACTAAAATACTTTTCTACATCAATTCCACTTCTATTCTAATAATGCAACATCAAAAATGCTTCAAGCATTCCAGTCTGCAAGCATAAACTTTTTTTCTTTCTTCTTCAAGCTAATGTTTTTTTAAAAAGAAATCTGCTGTTGCTTTTATTCATTAATGCTTTTTTACTTCTTGATAATTGTTCCATCCATGCTATACAATTATAACCATCTAATAGCTCTTTAAATGCCAAACTGGGATCTGCTGTTTAGTTCTAGTGTTGCAGTGTAATGGAGTGAACCAGCGCTCTCTAGCGTAGAATTTTAAGTACGTCTAGGCTACGAATTCAGGATCTTTCAGAGTAGAAGTATAGCTGCCATTAAAATGATATCAAACTTCTCTCATATTGCAGTGTGGATATTCACAATATTGGCATTAATTTGGTCATTATACACTTTTGCTGTGAGTCATGTTGGCAAACTAAGCTTGATTCAAATGTTACAGCCACTCAGAAACTATCCCATAAGGTGTGTGTGGAATATTTGTAATTACTTTACATTGGGAACAAATAAGTATAGAAATTTCACACTGATGATTCAGCAGCTTCAAGGTCTTCCATGGGGAACCTCTTCAGTTTCCCCGTGGGTTAGGCTAACCTCTTTGTTGTTTCTGGCTGGGTTGTGCTACAGAAATTGAATTACAATCATCCACTACCTCTTACTTTCAAGACCTATGGGAAGCATAAATCTTGATGGTTCTGACCATGTTTGGAACATTATCTAGTTGTGGCTGCAGGTTCTTTAAGAGTTGATAACTTCCATTTTTGCTGCTTGCATAAATAGTTTCATACAAATTATATTGATGGTGGTCAGGGAGTTTATCACATGGGACTTTAAATCTGTTGTTAAAGCTAAAAGATAGCACCTTTGCAGGGACGTAGCAAGGATTTTAGGAAGGGGGGTCCAGACTAAGTGCCACCACTGTAATGGGGCTTGGGCGCGGCGGCGCAGCAGCACACACCATTCATTTTTCTAATGGAAGGGGGGGGTCCGGACCCCATGAACCCCCCCTTGGCTACATCCCTTACCTTTGGCTATACTTACCACAGTGTTGTTGCCATTTTGACACTGCTTTGCTGTTAGAGTTTCCCTTTTTATTTACAGGGAAAACCCATTAATAAGCTCCCAAACTTGCTGCTGTAGCATTTCTCTTCAAGTGTGATAACTGCCTCATGTGGGAGTTCCAGTATTGGCCAGTCATAGAATCCTAGAATCATGGGACCCTTTTACATGTGGCACTTACCATGTGGTAATCATAGCCCAAATGCTCCAGAAGCGCAGAGGTAGGATCCTCCGTTGTGCTTCTAAAACGTAATTGAGTCATTTTGCTGTTCTTCTGTTGATGAATTGTTCACGGAGAGGCCATTTTTGGCCCAGCTTTCTAATCTATTAAGGTCATTGCGAATTTTGATCCTATCATGTGGAGTACCCCTAATTTGGTGTCATCTGCACATTTGATAAACATGCCCTCTAGCCATCCATCCAAGTCATTGATAAAAATATTGAAAAGCACTGAGCCCAAGACAGACCCTGTGGCAGTCCCCTGCTCACTGAGGAGGAGTCACTGGTGAGCACCCTTTGGTTTAGTGGCCAACCAATTACAAATCCATCTAATGATCACATTGTCTAGCCCACATTTTACTAGCTTATTTGCTAGAATGTTATGGGAGACTTTGTCAAAGGCCTTACTGAAATCAAGATACACTTTATCCACAACATTCCTTTCATCTAGCAAGCTGGTCATTTTATCAAAAAGGGATCAGTTTAAGTCTGGCATGACTTCTTTTTGAGAAACCCATGCTGACTTTTAGTGATTGTGGGACTCCTTTCTAATTGCTTACAGACTGTCTGTTTAATAAACTGCTCTACACTCTTTCCTGGTATTGATGTCAATTACCCAACAGAGGGAGCTCTTCATCACAAATTTGCACCGATAAATCCCTGAACTTTTATTTCAAATGTACCAACTAGTGCAATATTAGACAAGAATAAAGTCTGTGCAATGCATGAAGGCAGAAGTAGTTAGAGCACATAATCCCATGACAGAAATAGCAACATTCAGACTTTTGAAATATGCAAAATAAATGTGAATATCTTCTTGAAAGCATTTTTTGTCCTACAAAATAAATGCACTGTGAGATCATATGTGTACTTTTGAACTACAACTCCCATTATCTCCCCTCCCAGCCAACATGAGGGGGCAGTGACTATGCTAACTGGAAGATCTAATTAATTTTCCAAGCTCCAGTGCTTTTTTATATACCAGTGATTGCCATGACTAACACTGAGACCTGTCAAGGGAAGGCATGGGTGTGTAAACATGCAGTGGGCAGATGCCAGCAAAGCCCTGCCAACCACAGGGCTGTATCTTTAATATCATGCAATCTCCATTTCACAGCACAAAACATGGAACAATTTACTGGGTTCCAATTCAGTTTGTTTTAGGGATGAGTTATGTGTTAAGAGCCTATATAAACAAACCTCTTGCTGTATTTGCCTCATGATAACGCTGGAGGACCAGGGATAATGTTTAAGGGAATATAGGCAGTTACGTGTATGAAAGCGGTACTTTATCTTTTTATTTTCTACTCACCAATTCTCCCTTATAAATCCTTGTTCTTACTCTAGTCTAGTTTTCTGGCAAGACATGAAATAAGCCTGGAACGACCTCCTGTGCAAGGCATTTCTTTAAAGGATTCAGAAAATGAAGATTTAGGGCACACATCCTTCCTATGTTTCCAAGATCGTCATGTTTCTTATTTAAACATGGGCTATGTAAACTTTTTTTCCTGGAATAATGTATAATTTTGGCCATACTCAGTCCTGAGATATCATCAAAATTTAATTGATCTCAGTGGGAGAAATACACACAGTGGCATCACCTGGAATATGGGGGCTGCTGGGGGAGTGCCGAGTGTGTGCGCAAAAGGATGCGCTCTGCCTTCTCTTTTGCTATGCCAACACTGGCCTCCTCATCAGCAGGAGAGAAGGCAGTAGGGGACCATTAGGCCCTCTCTGCTGCTGTGGTTCTGGCTTCCTCAGGAGGAGACAGGTACCCCTGTAGCAAAGGCAGAAGATGACCACTTGGCCCTCTCCTGTGCTGCTGCGGCACCAGCCTTCTCATGAGGAGACCAACACCACCGCAGGGAAGGCAATTGGAGATGGCTTGGCTCTTTTCACCCCACAGTGGGAGGAGGGCCCAACCATGTGTCACCCTTCTTCTGGGGTGTCACCTGGTGCAGGCCACAACCCCCTAGTCATGCCACTGAGTACACTTTTTCAAGATGTCTGCTAGGCAAGACTTTGCATAGCAGTTCCTCTGCTAAATATATTAAGAAATGCATGACAAGACATTTGTGGTGAAGTAACAAATGAACAGAAAAAAATGATTTTGTAAAAATCCTTTTGGTTGGTACCTTCATATCCAGTTAAAGCTCAGCCATGCTACATGTATACAAACTGTGCACTTTGCAGGTCATTGCTTGGGTAACCTTGGAATGCCTTCATATGTGACATCACAGTTGCCTTCTGGATGTATGAAAAAGACAGTTTAGTTTGAATTCTTTCCAGAGAGCAAAAGTATCTTAGACGATTCTACTCACTGGATTTTACTGTACGGACCCAAAATAGAATTAAAAGGGGTAAGTGCAATAGTATCTTGTTTTTAGCTAGTTAAAACTATCTGGGTTTGCTTAGATGATTTGTAAAGTTCTTTCACAATTTGCTTAAAGATGTACTAGTTTGTGTAAAGATATAAACTATGATCTCTTCCATATTGGTCTAAAGAAGCATGAGTTTTCACAAAATAGCTGCTTGGGTTTTATTGGTTGTTATTGCATCTGCGTACATCCACTCCATTATTTTGGAGGGCTGTTATAGCAATTTCCTAGATTTATATTAAGGCTTTTCCAAAGGTTTTTTTTTTTAAAGTGAGGGTATGATGTGTTGAGATGTTACTATCATATAACAAGGAAATTTTCTCCTTTCTGAATTTCTGTAGAAAAAATTCTTAGAGTTATAAAGCCATAATGCAACAATGCTATTTCACTAATGTACTGAAGCACTACAGCAATTTTTTTTTTCAAGCTGAGAGAAAGGCGTAGAAGACATAAGTTATCTTTTTATTGTGATGTGTCCCAGAATTAAAAAGAAACGTACTGGAGGCTGGGAATGAAATGTTGCAGCTGCTGCTGGGAATTGTCAAAAAATAATCTGGGACGACAGAAAAGCTGTTTGGATATTTGAAACAAGCAAACCAACAAGGATACTACCTTCAGTAACATTTGCCCTGAAGGAGCCTGTGTTGTATTGTTATCCAGCCAGTGTTCCAATATCAAAAGCAGATTTAAGAATATTAGATTGACTGATCAATAGATAATCAGCAAGGAATAATTGAGGACATTGCTAACAGTCCAAATTAGCAACAGACCAACAAACACTTTCAATGATAGCCTAGATTTGGTGTTCATCGTAAAGGACAAGGCTGAGATTTTGTTGTCCTTTTCAGTTACCTAGAGAAATATAATCCTACATGAAATCCATCCCTAGACTCCTTTGGTCCATTTCCAATAATGGAGAACAGTTTGTGCCTACCTTCAAAAACAGAGTTGACTGCCTGGTCCTCTGCAAACTCATAGATCAGGTTACCTATTACAGCTGTGTGGAATAGCGCTGTTGTACAGAAGGAAAACTATTAAACAAGACCATGTAACCTTTAGGAATGCCATTTAAGTTTTCTGATCTTCTGACCTCTGAATTTATACAATTTAAGAAATGGACAGTAATGCATAGGCAGTAAATATCCCAAAGGGTTCTTTTGGCAATGGCAGCTTAAACTAAAAGGAATATTGGATACAGTCCATATCTCATTTGTTGAGGGAAGATAAGGGTGAATGTTTTCTGAACAAAAAGAAAGCAAAACGATAAAATAAATGTGGATAGTTTTGTTTCGTTTGAAATTTGTTCCAAAAGATAACCTCTTTGCTTTATATCCGTACTCAAGCATTATACAAGGCTATTTAAATCAGGAGTATCATGGAGAAAAGGCCCTTCTTTCACTCCTTTAGTTCCCTGAGTGTGTTTATTTCAGAAACTGACATAGAATCAATTCTGTGGTAGCTTGCATGAACAGAACTCGCAATGTAATCTAAACAGTTCAGTTTCACAGACATTTTATAGACAAATTACAAGAGGAATAGTTTTTTGTGGGTTTTTGGGGCTATGTGGCCACATTTATTCCTGACATTTTGCCAGCATCTTCAGAGGAATGTTTGAAGAGGAAAGCGACTGATACAATTGTTTCGTTCAGAGCGGTGTAATGTTGAACTATTCTGAATGGTATTCTCCTGCAAACTTTTTGATCTATTCCCCTTGTCAATGGGAAACCATTCAGTTTCTTCCTGTTGTGTCCAGAGCATAGATTATGCATCAGGACATTCAAATGTTGTGGCATACCCATTTCTTTTAGAGCAGTGTATAGTTTTTCATGATCCAGACAAAGCACAGGTTGATTTTCTTCTGAAATTCTTTTATGCGTTCCATTATCCAGCATTTGTTCGCAATATTATCCCCGGTGGCTCTTGAAAGTCTAGCATTTCTCACTCCAGACATAGTAAAAGCCTTTCTTGTAAAATCTTGAGCATAATTTGCTTGCATGGGGGATCAGTGCAGTTGTCCAGTGGTTACTGCAATCCATGGTTTACCCTTTCTTGGAGACTGGGATGCATCTTGTGGACCAGACTGATTTTATTTTGTTATCCATATTTGTTGGTAATCCTTTTGTTAGAATTTTGATGGATTTTGTCTCTTAAAGAGCCCTGGTGGCACAGTGGTTAAATGCCAATATTGCAGCCACTTAAGCCATAAGATTGTGAGTTCGATCCTGCAGGGGCTTCAGGATCCACTCAGCCTTTCATCCTTTCGTAGGTCGGTAAAATGAGTACCCAGCTTGTTGGTAGCAACTGACTTACACATTGTAAACTGCTTAGGGAGTGCTAGAATGAGGTTCAACCCAACAAACAAATGCTCACCTTGTGCACAAAATACTGCTGGCCCTGCTTGTTAACAGAGCTCCTGTTCCAACTCTTACTAATATGATTGCACAGGCCACAAGGTCCACACTGCTAGCCCTCAGAAACTGAGCTTACTTTTTAAAAGATATCATTCCAGGTGTTAAATGTCTGTGAATTAGGGTTTCAAGAGTTGGGATGTTTGTAGCAGTCATTGGAGGAGTTATAGCTCTAGGGAGTCATTGAAACATAAGCAGACACAAGGTATCTTACAGCCTGGTGTCCCCCCCACAGATGGCAAAGTAAATAATCCAATGCTTCCCATTTACCAGGCTAGCCCAAGCAATTGGATACATAATTCCTTTTTAAAATGTTGCACTTTTAATGTTTGAGAAATGCTTTCTTATAATTACCAAATCTCTGCTTTTTTAAAAAGCTAAACTAAAAACACCCCGTTTTCTACCTATAACCATTTGCAATGTACGCCATCTCATATCCAGGGGCCCTTTCACGTTACACATTTATAGTGCTATGGGTCCACTTTTACTGCCATGTTTCCATCCGATGGGATCCTGGGATTTTCACTTTAGGGAACAGATATTTAGTATTCTCAGATAGAGAGCCCTGGTGCATAGTCCATAGAAGATAACCTTGACAATTAAAATGTGCTATACTTGTTAAGTGTAAAAAGGTCCTAATTTGTTGTTATATATTTCAAAGTGACTGGCTTATAGTAGCCCTCTCATACAGTTTTCTTATCAAGATTTATTCAGAGAAGGTTTGCCATTGTCTTCCTCTTAGGCTATATCATGCCCATGGTCACTCAATGGGTTTTCATGGCTAAGTGGGAATTTGAACCCTACTCCCCTGGAGTCCTAATCTACCGCTCATACTACTACACCATACTGACTCCACATCCAGGCTTACAGTTTTAAATGATATGTTTTCACTTGTTAAAGTTTGGTTTTTTTATTTTATTTTTCTTAAGAAAAGGAAAAGCGTGAAATAGCAAGGAGGAAGAAGAGATACTTCCAACAGACATTACAAATAAAGTTCTGACAACAGATCACAAATAAAATACATTTTAGAAATCAGAATATGTTAATATGAACACATTGTGTTCTCACTTTCATCCGTGAGAGTTAAAGTGTCTGATAATGTTCCCAGTGCGTTTCAGACCCAGTGACACAACAGTGTAATCTGGAACGACGTGAGTGTTGCACATCACAAACCTGCCAAGTGATTCATTAAGTGGGGCTCCAGAATAAATGTTGAATTCCATAACAAATATTGAACTGTTTCTGGGAGTGAAGTCGTTACAAACATAATTGAAACCATTTGAGGCAGGCCCCTGGTTACAAGTATAGTAAGGCAATTTTATGGAAAAGCCAGCAGAGGGAGTAAATGCGTCTATGATTTAGAGACATCTGAAGAAAACTAACATTTTGGCATGCAGTGCTTTGTCTCAAAAACCACTCAAGTAGGGCAAAGGGTACCGTGTGCTCACATGTGAGGAACTTGTCTGCTTTGCAAACTTGGAGAAAAAACTTTGTAAACTTTCAAGCTGCTACTTCCAGAGCCTGCTTCAGGAGATCCTAAATGTATTTTATTAGTTTTGGCCCATATCCCTCACAGAACGCTTTCTTTCTTTGGGTGATCTGGCCCATCTGCCTGTATGTTATATTCTTTTTCTTCATGTCTCTTCCAGTGAATGTTTGATATGACTGTGGTAACTTGAGGATTCACACATCTAAGTAATGTCTGATTCATTGTCACTCTTCTTTTATAGGAGTTAGGTGATGCAAATATAAAGACATAATTTTGAAGTTTGTGTGAGAGTTTGTATCATTTGTGTGAGAGTCTGTATCTGTATCAAGTTAACTATGATGGTGGAGCTTCATCATGCAGGACTCTCCTGGTTGTAGGGCACATCAAGAACTGGCAGCTGAAGTGATCCCATGGCGTCCTGCCACAACTGCTTGTCTCATTGCTTTTTTGTGACTGGGAGAGCATTGCAGAACCATTTCCCAGCACCCTGGTTTGACAAGCCTCAGTAGTCCTTCCACTGGTGTGCTGCCAGGCTGAAAAGATTGATCTTGAGGGCCATGTTTGGTCATTGATGACCATGAAAGTCAATTCCTAGCATGAAGGCTGGCAACCTGTTAAGTAGTTAGAAGATCATAAGCTGAAGGTCATACGTTCAACTTATGATCTTCTAACTACTTAACAGGTTGCCAGCCTTCATGCTTAAATCTTCTTCATCTCATCCCTAGTGTTGTAAAATATACATCTCGCAGAAAGATAGACATGCAACCCATCCCTTTCTTTTGCAAGACATCTCTTTCCTGGGAAAGATAACATGCATCTCCTTGCTGGGAAGATAATAAGAATTAGTGATTAAGTAGTGAGCTTCTCAAGGTTGGCCCTATCCCTAGGGAGAGAAAGGCAGTTATCAGTAAAGGTATGGAAGGAGATATATGCTATTTCCCCCAGCCTCCCCTGCTGCCTTCAGATGCCAGTGACCCATTACCAGTTCTAAAGAAAAATTCCATTGCCGCTCAGGTTGGCTTTTATATATGGAATGGGAGGAGTGCCATTTTGTTCTTCACTCCAGGCAAATGTCTCTTCTTGTTCAAAGACTGTTGCACACACATACTGCACTTTTTCATATGGAGCATCCCACAGATGCACTTATATCTAATGGCTTTTAGCTCGTTCTTCCAGACTTTGTAGTATATTGCCTGTTGAAGGTGCCTGAGTATCTCAAAAGCTTGTTCACAAGTGATTATCTTTTTGTTGCCCTCATAAAAATATTATGACAATATGGATTCTTTTGGCCAAGATGGCAACTTGGAGAATTTTAGCCAATCAGCAGTGGGACCCTAGAGAATGGATTTCATACCATCCAAGCCTGGTATTTTACAGTGAATTCACTTTCTGATGATTTATTCCTTCAGTTAGTAAAGTTGGTAAACCACCCAGTTGGTAAAGCTGTCCAGGTTGGCTCCTATTGACCTATTTTGTCTAATCCAGAATTTAAAATTATATCTAGCATTGTATGTGTATACACACACACACACACACACACCTGCCTACTTACTTCCTGATCTTCCCTGACAAAAAGCTTTATAGACTTCCAATGGAATGAAAGCAAACCTGAGAGAGGGGGTCTTGTGTTGTCAAAATGAAGACTGACATGTTATGGTCTTTCTCCATCCCAGTAAGCCCAGGAGGCTATTCTAGTTGAAACATAGTACCATCTGGGCACCTGATGGATTCCATTTATGAGTCCCATTGCAGCTCAAGACAGCAAGGTGCAGACAACATGATTCAGACATCAAATATTCCACTCTTTCCCTTGCCCTACCTGATTTTATAGCATTGTGGTGGATGAAGGGATGTTAAGCTTGCACACCGTGTTTTGTTTTATGGAATGGACTATTAAAGGTATTGCCACAATACGGATTGTGGAATTTTCTTTTCTCTTATTTTCAACATCATGTGTGCTTTCTTGTGTGCGCATACATGGGTAACAATTACACAACAAAGAGCACAGAAAAACTGATGAAATCACAGGCGGGTGTGTGTGTGTAAGTAAATAATAAAATATTATTTACATACACGTTTTTAAACTTTGATCTGGCATAAATATCAAAGTACCTATCTGTCTGCATTTGTCCAGGGAACCAGTTTAGGGGGCACCTCTGTGATGCAGGCATACCAACTGTTCACAGAACCACAGGAGAGCAAAAAGAAATTCTGTCCTGAATGTACGGACCAAAAGAAGCAGCTTCTAGCCACCTTGGGGGCATGGCATTCAGATGGTGCACACCTCCAAAGTGGGTGCAAGCCGCTCTTCCACTGTAATCCAGTCCTTTGGAACCATTTAAAAGGAGCCATTTACAGTAAATCCAGCTCCCGGGTGTGCTGGCTTGGGACTGTAGTGGCAGCCCACTTTGGAAGCAGGTCATGCAGTTGCCTCTGGTTGTTTCTGGTAGCCAGTGTTCTTCACTCCTCCCTTTTGAGTCCCCAACAAAACCAATTTTAAAGTCAGTTCACATAGTACTCCTGAATCTATCATTCTGAAATTTTACAGAGCACTTCTAAAATATATGTCATTTCAAATATATTGCCCTCCAATGCACACACACTGCTTACATGTACACCAAGGGGATAACTGGGGCTGGATTGATGATTAAGCAAAATAAGCATGTGCTTAGACAGAAAGTTTCTATCGCTGGATTTACCATGGACCATATGGGGCTGTACAAACAGCCCGTAAAGAGTGGCTTTGTGCCACCCCTCGAAGCATTGAGTTAGGGACACAGCAACTGCATGCCATGCCCTCAACCTGGTACAAAAAGGAGCCGTGAAACACGGCTTCTATCTGCAGCACTACAGGGGTGCCATAAGTGGTGCAACCTTATGCCCCTTGTGTGCAGTGCTATTTGGGCACTGTGCATGAGCAACATCATCATGGCGCCGAACATCTGGTCGGACGTGCACCAAAATGGCGCCTGGGTGCTGGCAGAAGGGCTTCAAGTGTGTAAATGCTCAGCCCTTGCTGAACCCTAGTTCAGGTCCAGGCTGGCACAAAGTGCCAGTCTGTACACCCTCATATGGTACAAAACTACAGCTGAACCAGATTCCACAAAAAAAAAAAAAAACCTTCTACAATTAATGAAAAAAATACATAATAATAATAATAATAATAATAATAATAATATAGTAAGAAAAGAGGTTAATGATGTACATTAATTTTGGGAATACAACAAAATTAGACTCTGGTAACTGGTAAACTGCCACAGAGTTAGTCTTGAAGTTGCCCTGAAACTCTACCTTAGTTCTTCTACAATAGACTGCAATAGACTAACATGACTAGCCCTTTGGAAAGGAATGATCTGCAACTATAGTGGTAGTTAACTATTTGAAAGACCTGAAACTTTATCAGTAGCTAATTATTTTTCAAAGGTAAATTTCCAAGCTCTGCTCCCTGCATCTCAAAACACTTCTTTAGTCTGCTTCTGCTGTCTGAGATGGCAATAACCATACTGACTTCTCTTACTAGGAGAGAAGAAGGGTACTCAGTATTCCATACTTCTGACCAAACACTGTCCTTTTGTTATCTCTCAAAGTTCCTTGCAGTTTCAGTTTATTATGGTAAAGGCAGAGATTAGATATTCTCTGTGTTTTGATTTCCTTTATGGCTTTTTGAAGCTTATCACTGAACCAATGTTGTCCAAATAATGGCAGCTTGAAGGGGGCCTTCCCTTTCCATCTGCATCCAATTACATGTCTACCTTATAATTTAATGAAATATTAGATTTAAGGAGGAGCTCTGCTTTAAAATCTGCATTCTTGGGGGAAAAAGAAAATGGTTACAGAAAATGGTGTTTTAAATTAGGCTAGCAAGTGTGATCTGTGTAACTGGAAGCAATTGTACATTAGAAAGATAGAGGTGTTTCAATAACCCTAACCCTAAGACAATGGCCTGTTACAGACAGCCAAAATAAAGCTGCTGCGGGTCTCCTTGGAGGTATGCTGTTTAAATGATGCATGCATCCTAAGAATCTGGAAGCTGCACCAAAGCTGCACTCCGGTGCTTAGGAATGGAGTATGGCTTTGGTGCGACCTAAATTTAGGGAGAAATTAAACCCAGTTGTAAGCATGTTTACTCAGAAATAAATCTCACCAAACTGAGTGGGACTTCATCCCATGGAAGTATGTCTACAATTACAGTCACAACAAGAGTTCTTTTTTTATAATTCACTTAATCTTACAGCTCTACACTCTGGCCCTCTCAAACAGCAGATCTCCTCCAAAGATAGCCCTTCCACAAAAGAACTTGTTCAGAAATATGATAGGCAACCAGGGAAATTAAACACCAGGGAATGTCCTGTTAAAACTTCAGAGCAATGTAAGCATGATTTAAAAAAACAACAACCCCAAAACAGACAGTTCTGTGGTTCCATTTATTTTTCAGGGAAAATGAACTGAAATTAGAACAGATCCTGAAGTTTAAGCTACTTTAGCAACATGCAAACAAGCAAAGCAAAACAGTCAGAGGTGGGGAAAGATATGCAGACAGAAGAGAGACATCTTTATGCAACTCCTGAAGTGACCACTAACATAAAATTCTTTCTCTGAATAATTAAAATTATGAAGATGTTAAAAACATTCCCTGTATTGTCCAACAATTTAAATGCTTACATGCTGCCCCAAAATGTGCCTAAAAAAGATGCGATAGAGCTTTATACAGGTGAATTTGGCATGCATACAGGTAAACTTGTGGTCCTCCAGATTTTTTGGACTGCAACTCCCAGCATTCCTCACCCATGGCTATGTTGTCTTGGGCTGATGGGAAATCAACAATAATATAAACATGTGCAAATAGAATCATAGAATCGTAGAGTTGGAAATATGAGCATCTGTCCGTCTCCATGTCTGAAAGTGCTCCTTTGATACTGAATTAAAGTTGGAACGGTTGGAAAGGTTGGGAAGGTATTAACAGCCCTTTTTGGAGAATCCCTACCACTTTTCTAGAACTGGAAAAGTAATTTTTTAAGACTTCAACTCCCTGAATCTCCTGTCCAGTATGGCCACTTTCTTACCCTTTCAGAATACCATACAGCAAGCAGCCCAGCTGACAAGAGGAGGGATTAGAAATACATCATTATCAGGAGAAAGGATTAGCAAGTAGGGTTGCAAGATCAGAACTATCCCAGGCCCTGAGATTTGGGAGCTAAAACATGAGACCAAGGGATAACTCCCTTCTGGTGTCATAGGGAGTTGGCACTGATAATGTAATTATTCTATATAGTCATATAGAAATTTAGTCAAAAAATTGACCCCAAAAAACCGAGTCAACTTATCCATATGTATTATAAAGGAACCATCTCCTGGTGAAAAGCAAGAGTATAATCTATCCTGGAAGCACTGACGCAGCTCTGCTCAATTATCCATCCATTCTTTAGTGTGAGCACAAACAGTTATGTCTGCTGGAATTTTGTAAGTTTTTTGCCATTGTTTTCCTTTGCTTCATTCTTTAGATCCTTTGTCAGATGCCCTTAGATTCTATCCACAGGCCATATCAAAATCCATAATGTTGGCCCTCAAACCTTATAGTCGAGTATATATGGTAATTATGTTATAGTTTGGGGGGGCATTTAGATCCCTTTGGCAGATAGCTCTAGTACCTGACCCAACTGTAAATCCCAAGATTCCACAGGATGTAGCCATTGCAGTTAAGGTGGAATCACAGTGCTATACAGTAACTGTTTAGTGTGAGAGACTGGAGAGAGAAGGATGCCATGATCAACAGTGCAACAGACGGGACACAGTGGAAAGTATGAGTGGGCTATTGACAGGCAGTCAGCATCTTCATGTAAAGTGTAGAATGTCACACAAAATCGTGCTCCACTCCACTTTATTGCTTTTCAACAGCTGGCTTCAGACCAGAAGTGGAGAACTCTTTACTCTCTAAATTGTCAAATGTTGATTGATTACAGGTGGCAGACATTTCTTGACTCTAAATATGACTGTTTCTAGGGTCAACTATTATATTTTATTTAAATCTCACCCATATTAATCCCAAACTCTGGCAAATTAATCATGATTAGCTAATGTTTGGCTTTGAGCTGGCATAATTTAATCATGTCACTGCTATGGAGGGAAAAATATTAGAGAGATACAGAAATGAAAGCAAGATGGAAGAAGCTAAGGGGATATCGAGTTCATCTACTCAAGATTAAGCACTCCTCCATTGCTCTATAGCAGATTTCTTCAGCAGTTACATCTTCTACAATCTGTCCCTTGCCCACTTCACAATAAATGCAGAACATAATACTTTGAATTATGGACTTTAAAGAAGTGTAGTGTTTTCTCCATTTTCTTCTGGAATGTACGGTTTTGAAAAATAGACCAAACTGTAAAACAAATTTGGCTGTGGAGATGATTTGTACAGGCATGCAGCTCACTTGTTCTTTCACTTGGTAAACCTTGGTTGAACATGGGGTGTAAACTGCTCTCTTTCATTTGACATAAAACAAAATGAAATCACATTTTCTTGTGACGATTAATCTGTGTAACCGAAGCACTATTCAGGCATTGGCCTGCTTGAGAGTAAAACTAAATGGGCAGTGGGGATATGGGCATGCAAGCGCCATCCGCAAATGTTCTCATGCTCCCAAGCAGGGTGAACAAATGTCATACCCTCAAAGGAGGACAAGGCATCGCAAAATGTAGGATATTCAAGAAAAATGCAGGGCATTACAAAATAAAAGCTAAAAACATTAAATATAAATTCATTTCATATGGTTTATTTACTGCTATATAACATATACATATACTGTATTATTATTATCCTTTAAAAATATATATATTTCCCTGGTCCCAAGGGTACCCCAGTTTGGAAATTGTTTTCACCTTTCCCGAAGGTTCCCGGGTATGGAAATTTTTTCACTTTTACCGAAGGTCCGTGGGTATGGGAATTATTTCACCGTTCCGGAAGCGACCTTCGAATTGGATATTTTTGACAGTTTCCAAATTTCATGGGGCTGGGGATTACTTTCCCGGGTCCCAAGGCTACCCCAGTGAGGAAATTATTTTCATCTTTCCTGAAGGTCCCTGGATATGGGATTGTTTTCCCTTTTACTGAAGGACCACTGGTGTATGCCTTCAAGTCGTCTGCCAACTTATAGTGACCCCATGAATTTCATAGTATTTTGTTAGGCAAGGAATCCCCAGTGGTGGTTTTGCCAGTTATTTCCTGTGAAATATAGCCTATAGCATTTGGTATTCACTGGCAGTCTCTCATCCAAGTACTAAGTAGAGCTGCTTAGCTTCCAAGATGATATGGGATCTGGTGCCTTTAGGTTTCTTTAGGCTAACTAGGATGCTCATAGCGGGAGATAAAAGTCCCAAATGGGCTAGTTGGTATACATTAAGAAAGAGTGCAATTTACCGAGGAGCAATTTACTACCTCTGCTGTAGTTCAGCAACTGCTGTGGGAGTATTTAGAAGCTGGTGTAAAATAAAAGTAAGAAGGTCAACCATTCTTGCTTAAACACATGATACCCTCTATACTGCATTATTATTACATATAGGCAGAAGAGCAATTGGAAGCAAAATAATATGTCCAGAATCACAAAGGAAAGTGAGTGGAGGAGTGGGCACTGGCTTTCCTTTAACTCATTTCTCTTCTTCATGACTTGCTAAGCCATACCATGTGAATGATGGATGTTGTCATCATTCTTTGTCCTCTGTCTAGAAGCTGAAAAGATGTACAAAGTTCAGAAGCGTGGTGGCTGTCAATGGGTCATTGTTCATTGCCTTCCCTGTAATTCATTGTGCCCTGAGATGGTGTGACACAAGATTTATTGGATCTCTCCAGGAAACAAGGCAGTCCTTCTTCATCCTAGTAGAAACATGCTTTTCATGGTTTCATTTCAACCAAAGCACTTCAGCTAGTGAAATATTTCAAATTACTTGCTATACATATACCAAGGGCTGTAGGAGAGAGAAAGAGTGGCAGGCGCAGGAGCAGAAGCCAAAATAGAGTGGGGAGGAATTGGTCAGTACTGCTTATCTTGGAAGGAAAATGCAACAGGGTACATGGCTTTTGCAGATGTTCTTCCAAAACAATGTACATATTTTCAGTGGCTTTTCTAGAAACAGTGAAATATTAATTACTGTTAGGTTCCCATGTTGCTTTTTTTAAAAACACACTCATGATTTTGTTAAGGAAAATGGATGATAATGAAAACTTTATTTTGCCTTGATACAAACATTAAGAATTAACGCTTCTCGTGTTACAAAATAAGTCCCTTGTCTGTCTGCCTGCCTATCTTCTAACAGATATATATGTGCACCATTCTTTCACATAAAGACTGCAATACACGTGTCCTCCCCTTTGCACATCAGTTAGGAGGGCAAGCATCCCTGCTGCCCAATTTCTACTCATCTCTGTTCAGAACTTACTCTCAATTAAAGATTAATGTTCTTTCAGTCCTTACAATTTCTGCTGCTGAGATTTTTTCTTTGCAGTTCTCCAGACTGTATTCCACAACTAGGGCTAAATAGGCCTGCATCTACATGGCAGAAATAATGCAGTTAGACACCACTTTAACTGCCATGGCTCAATGCTTTGGAATTCTGGCATTTGCAGTTTGTTGCTCTCTGCCAGAGAAAACTAAAATCTCACAAAACTATAAATCCCAGGATTCCATAGTATTGAGCCAAGGCAATTAAGGTGGTGTCAATCTGCATTATTTCTGATAATGGACAACATTCTACTACAAAACAGGAGCCAACCTGCTGTTCAATTGACCAGAAGAAGGGTGACTTCTCACAACATAGGCATAGTACATACTGCCCCAAAATGGCAGACTGGAGGTGCCGGTTTTTCTTCCGGAGGGATGCCGCAAATTGCACAGCATCCCCCAGAAGTAAAAAGAACCCAGAAAAACCAGGTTCTTTTGGTGGTCCCCAGCGCATGTCACAAATGCGCCATTGACACGCCGGTGATGTAAGTGATGCACAGCAATGTCTGTACGCTGCATATCACTTACATCAAGATGGCAGCCCCTGTATTGGTGGGAGGCTGCCATTAGGCCGTCACCGTGATGTGCTCAGGTTCTGGAGCATGCGGTTGCTGCACGCTCCGGATACCTTGTATCAACTGCGGCACACTGCTTTTGGCCCATCTGTCCCGGACCATAGTTCCTTGGTTTTTCCCCCTAGTTTTGCTACCTCTACATTCAGTCATTCCATCCTTTTCAGGTGTTGTTTGTATTGAATCCTGGAATCTTTACTAGGACTTTTCCAAAAGGTATTTTATAATGAGGTATGGTTTGGTGGCTCTATGGTTTGAGGAACAAGTTGTTCCTCCTCCTCCTCCTCTCTCAGCTTTTTTTTTTTTTTTGCAGTGTCGTAATGCTATAGTTGAAAATATAGTAGTATTCCACTGGTGCATTATAACTCTAACAAAGAAAGTTGTACAGCAAGTATGGTTATGGTTTGGGGCTCTTTGTACCTTGCAACAGCCTGAAAAAAGGTCATAGGGAGATTATATCCTTTCATTTCATAATGATCATGCACAAGAAGGAAGAATATAGATATGGCAAATGAGGAGGAAAAAATGTGCCCCGCCCTTATACTGAAGTATTAGTATCAACTGTAAAAATTGTTTCACTTCACTATGACTGCTCCTGAGCTGTGAAATTCCCTTATCAATGATTTCATTTATTAATTAAATAAAGTTCCTTTCATGGATGGTCCAGTTGGTTCACACTGTTCTCTTTCCATCAGCACGCAGGCAGACCTCTGAGATTTAAAGTATGTATCAGTAGTGTGTATGAAATAGCCAGCTTCATGTAGTGGTTTGAGCATTGGACTGTAACTCTGGAGACCATGGAAACCCACTGGGTAACTTTGGGCAAGCCACAATCTCTCAGCCTCAAAAAAAATGCAAAGGCAAACATCCTTTGAACAAATCTTGCTGAGAAAACCTTGTGATACGTTCACCGAATGCTGCAAGCAACTCGAAGGCATACAGCAACAAAGTGTGTATGAAGTGGTATGCTGCATTTCATATAGTTTATTAGTAATTATGTTTCTAATGCATTTTAACCACTCTTTAAAAATAATACTGTTATTTAATTTTTTAAACTTTTGTTAATTAAGACTTTACACTGCCTTGGGCCCAGTCCTGGGAGAAAGATAAGATATAAATTAAATATTAATTAATTAATTAATTAAATCAGAATTTCAGCAGAAACCAATGCAAGTTAACTTGGAAATCAGTTCCACTCTCAGATGGGTGTGCATAGGCCTACAGATTTAGCAGCTTTCCCAGTGTCTCACTAAACATAATCTCAAAATCTGGTATTGGTTGGATCTTATCTTTGTATGTATATCAATGTGCACATATTGTAAAGCAGTATCAAGTGCACAAGCTGCCATTTACTTCTGTGGACAGGATGGTTGCTGTTTTTAATAATGTATTATAAAACAATAACAGTTTAAGTCTGTCATCTTTTTGCATTTTTGGTGGTTGCCAGATCCTGAACTCTTTGTAGCATTTGAAATGGATGTGCTATTTAGGGCCCCTTCAAAAAATCAAATCAAATAAAAATGAAGTTCTGGAATGCAAAGAAGATGCCAAGTTTTCTCCTATAAGTGACTAACCAGCACCTGATTGGGAGGACTGCATCTTTTTCACTAAAGACTGCCAACAACAGGGGAAAGTGTGTAGATTCATTTGCTGTAAACTATTACAGAGATCTGAAAATATGAGAAATGCATTCTGATATAACATTTAAATGTTACCTTTCACCCTTCTCCTTAGCAATGTTATTTATTGTATCAGTAAATCTTGTCTCTTGTAAGAGTTTGTATATACTGCACAATTTTTAATTTTGACAATTTTGTTTTAATTATTGATTCTGAATGACATTTATTGTACTTTTATGTATGCTTTGTCGCTTGCTTTGCTGCTGTAATTCAAAGACTAAAAGAGCAAATACTATTGATTCAAATGGATACATTACCTTGAAGCAACAACTCAACAGAGAGACCAACTTCTCCATTAGTCAATACCAATCATAGGATGTGTCCTTTCATTGTATGCTATACTTATGATTAATTTGTAGTGGGAGAGGCTACCTTGCTTATCTCCCTGGTAATATTCATTGTTTGGGCCCTAATACTGGTATTTGAGAGAGCCAGTGTGGTGTAGTGGATTGAGCATTGGATCAGGGTTCGAATCCCCACTCAGCCATGGAATCCTACTAGGTGACCTTAAGCAAGTCATTTTTCTCTCAGGTCCAAAACACACTGCAGAAATAATCCAGTTCGAGACCACTTTAACTGTCCTGGTTCAATGCTAGGGAATTCTTGGAACTGTAGTTTTATGAGACATTTAGCCTTCTCTGTCAGAGATGTTTATCACACTATGCTCTTAAAGAGGTACTATTCCAGTGTGACTCCTCTAGCAGCCTCCTGTTGCATGCTGGGATTGGCAGTTTTAAGGAGCTGAACTTCTCTGCCTGAGAATTCTAAATATCCCTCCTTAAAACTGCCAATCCCAGCATGCAACAGGAGGCAGCTAGAGGAGTCACACTGGAATAGTACCTCTTTAAGAGCTCGTCTGATAAACACCAGAGAGATCTGGTACCACAATAAGCTACAATTTCCAGGATTCCCTGTCACTGAGCCAGGGCAGTTAAAGCGCTCTCAAACTGGATTATTTCTGCAGTGTGTTTTGGACCTCAATGGAAAGCAAAGGCAAAAACCCCTCTGAGCAAATCTTGCCAAGAAAACCCTGCGATAGGGTAACCTTAGAGTCGCTATCAAAAAGCAACTGCTATTTGAGAATTGTATCTTGACTTGGCAATCTGCATGATCATACTTTCTCCTTCGCTGGACTAGCTTCACTAACTACCAATCGACTTCTAGACAGAATTCAAAGGGCTGCTTATGATATATAAAGCCCTATAAATCTTAGGTCCAGACTATCTGAAAGTCCTTGTCTCCACATATGAATCTGCTTAAGTCTTAC
The DNA here is from genome assembly GCF_019175285.1 of Sceloporus undulatus. Lineage (NCBI taxonomy): Eukaryota > Metazoa > Chordata > Lepidosauria > Squamata > Phrynosomatidae > Sceloporus > Sceloporus undulatus. The sequence continues at coordinate 155,012,133 of NC_056524.1, read as the reverse complement.
CATCTTCAGGGAAAGGCTTTCTCTCCATCCCACAACCCTCACAGGTTTCTCTGATGAAGCTACAGGAGAGAGCCTTCTAAGTAGCTGCTCTTAGGTTATGGAACTCTCTCCCAAGGAAAGCATGATTCGCTCCCTCTCCACTTTCTTTCCGCTGCCAAGCAAAGACCTTCTTATTCAAATAGACCTTCAGGCTTTAACTGGCTGAGGGACGTACAATGGATGTGGCGGGTTGTTAAAATTATTTGATTTGTGCTTAATGAGTTCATAATTGTTTTAAATCAATGTTTCAATTAGATTTATTGTTTAATGCTTTAAAATCTCTGTGCCATATATATATATATATATATATATATATATATATATATAATTTTATTTCAACTTATCTTATTAGCCACTTCTTTTCCCTTCTGTTTTTGTTATGTGAAATAATTCCACAAAATAATTCCTAGACTAAAAAAGAAGGCTAGTTTTCAGTGCTCATTTACATGGGTGTAGCCTTTGCGGCCATGTAATAGCACAGATGGTAAAAATGTCAATGGGCTGAAGTCTAGAACAACACAGACAGTAAAAGGTCTGCAGAGCAGTTTTATTAGTATTTGACAGAGCTAATAATCCTGACTTGAAATCCACCCTGCATCAACATGACAGAAAACAGAAAAGCCTGGACTCTGTGCTGTGGTTTTCACTGAAAATAGGTCTCAAAGTTAAAGCTAGTGGTAAATTAGTATAGGCTTGGAACATCAAAAGTTGGAGAGACACTCAAAACTAGCGCATATATGGCCAAGCAAACCCAAAATGATCTTAACATTCCCTGGCCACTGTTTAAAGGGTTTGGTTTTCATTATCTTAAGCTTAACAAGGTTCTTTCCAACATCTTGGCACTACAGAGAGATTGTGACTTTAACCATCACCGCTCCCTCTGTGTGCAAGGCAAAGAGCAAATGTATTGCTTTTGTTTTTGGACATAAGAAAATAAATTTAAGAAGAGCTATGTTGCATCAGGCAAAAAGCCTATCTGGTCCAACTCACTGATAATGGTCATGGTGCAGGGACGTAGCCAGGATTTTGGGAAGGGGGGGTCCAGACTAAGTGCCACCATTATAATGGGGCTTGGGTGCGGTGGCGCAGCAGCACACACCATTCCTTTTATCTAACAGAAGGGGGGGGGGGGGTCCGGACCCCAAGAACCCTCCCCCTTGGCTACGTCCCTGCATGGGGGGGGACTCCAAAGAAACATAATCTTGAAAATTTTACGTGCTTGTAGTAGGGATGCCAAGTTACATTTTATATTTAAAGTGAGACTGATGTGTGAAAATAAATCAAGACCCTGTATAGACTTCTTCACTCTTTGACTGAAATCCTGCAATATGTAAATACTAACAAATACCTACCAGTTATCCTGATTTGGCAGGGACAGTCACTAATTCTCTGTTATCTCACTTTTCCAGCTGCTTTTAAAAGGCCCCAGTTTCTCACTGCTACTCTCATTCCCCTTTTATCCTCAGCTTACTTCAGTTTGACTACAAACTGAATCCAAAGTGCACAAGTACTTTGCATTCAATTAATTTAGGGGGGGGGGGGGAAGGGGAGGGAGGAAACTTTCCCTTTCCAGTAGGCTCAAGCAAAAGCAAACGGCTGCAGGCTATCCTAGCTTGTGAGTCTCTCCTCATTACTGTTTGCCAACTTGATCACACTCTGACATTGCTTAGCTACATGTGACCCGGTTTTAATCTGTGAAATACTGAATAGTATGTTGTGAAATAAGTCTCAACTGGAGTGGGCCCCAATGGCATTTACAATTGGCTGTTGTATGGTGAGGTATGCTTTGACCGAGGGTTCCTGCATGGCAGGGGGTTGGACTGGATGGCCCTTGTGGTCTCTTCCAACTCTATGATTCTAGGTCAGCCCAATTGCTTCAATGGTTCTGTTCTAGTTCAGACTAATGACTAAAGCAGGCAGTCATTCCAAGTGATCCCATCCTGGCTTGGATAAACTTGGAGAGAGAATATTCCACTTGAGAGCATAAAGATGACCAGGATCCATGGGCTGGTGCAAAATGTGCAAATTTAAATGAAAGAAGTAAGTTGTCAGTTAGGATTCACACCAGTTGGAGTTGCAGTTGCTAATCTGCCAGAAGCAGCTGGTTGCTTCCATCTCATTGGGGTGGTGAATATAGGGCCGGTACATACCAGCCCTTCGTGACACCCTTGTCACATGCTAGGGTTACCTGGGGGCGGAGCTCCCACACGCCCCACAACCCTAGCACATGATGAGCGCATAACAATGGCGACGCCCTTATACATGGGTGCTGCCATTGTTACGTAAGCACTGCACGGCATCCACACAGCTCCACATGGCACTTACGTAACCTTATGCTGCTGCCATGGCTTGAAAAGAACCTGCTTTTTGTGGGTTCTTTTTCCGCTGGCGGGAAGCCATGCGGTTTGGCAGCTGCAGCTTCCCTCTGGTGGAAAAACAGGCACCAGCAGGCCGCCGTTTTTCAGTGGTCTGTCCCTCACCATACTCTGGCTTTTAGTCTGAACTTAAACAAAAGCTATCCGAGGTGCTGAATCCTAGCCCTAAATATGTTGTGTACCTTGGATAGTTCCTTTAAACATTGAACTAAAATGCAAAGTGGATTAACTGCTTGTCCAATGAAGGAGCCATCTATCCCCACTGCAATCTGCCAATATTGTAGTGGACTGACTAGTAAAATTATTAGTTTCAGTTAGTCTTAATGGTGCTACAAGATCTCTTTACATACTAATATATGTCAGTTTGCAATTTATTTAAAAAGTCTGTGTGAAAAGGGATTCGACTCATATAAGGCTGTGATAGTAAATATATTGAATGCACCGAGGCATAATTAATTCACTTCCTATATAATTCACTTCTTAGCATGCTATTTACAGTAATTCCCCAGCTAGAACTGGGAGGGTTGCGAAGGATCTTCATTTTTCACTTTCAAACTCGTTACATAAGGGCACACTATCTAATTGCTTGACAGTAGGTTCAGAACATGAAGTACAACTTTGATCCAAAACACACTGCAGAAATAATCCAGTTTGAGACCGCTTTAACTACCCTAGCTCAATGGTAGGGAATTTTGAGAGCTATAGTTTTGTAAGACATTTAGCCTCCTCTGTCAGAGTGCTCTGGTGCCACAATAAATAACAGTTCCCAAGATTCATTAGCACTGACCCAGGGTAGTTAAGGCAGTCTCAGACTGGGTTATTTCTGCAGTGTGTTTTTGACCGCAAGAGAATATGCATTTAACTTGTGGAATTCACTGCCATAAGGTGTGATGATGGAGACAGGTTAGTTAGATGAATTCATGAAGCATAGGTATAGCAACCATGTTTATTAGTTATCATAACTATATAGAAATTGCATGTTTATTTATTGCTTCTCTGCCAGTGGGGCTGAGTAAGCATACATGCCCTTCTTTTTCCTTTCATCTAGACTGACAAATAGCTGAGAAAGAGAGTGAAAGTCATCTAATGAGTGTCATGTCTTCACGGAGATTAGAAGTCCTATTGCAGCACTCTAATACCTAAACCATACTGCCTCTCTGTGTTTAAATGTGTAAATCCTGGAATAGCAGGGGCTCATCAACAATGAATTTATGTGCTGTTTATGCAGCTTTTAGGAGTATCTGCTGGCTACAGTTGGAAACAATTAAGTTATAAGTAATTCGTTACAGTTATTATTAGAAGTATGCCTAAAGTGATCTTCACCCTCCTTGTTGTGATTTTAGAAAGCAGCTCTTTATATTTTCATTTCTCCTAAGTATCTCAAAAGGTATTTTTAGTTACTTTGAATGTAATGTCTGGAAGTGAGAAGCTGCTGGCTTGTAGTATAAGACATGCTCTCTTCTTATCCGCTTCCTCAACAACCAAGAAGCACAAGGCATGAGCCTGAAACAGCTGCCAGTAACCACTTGCAATTTGACCTCCAAAATTTATTGAGACCACATCTTCCATCAATATAAAAATAATTACAAATTAACTACATTGTGAAGTTGTTCCTTGTCAAGTTGTAACCATTATGTAATGTTGTATTACATTCCTTACTGGAGGAAATAATAAATACAAAATAACTACTTGTTTGCAACTAGTTACTTCTAAGATCTTGATTTTTTTTTTAATCCTTAGATGTAAGCCATGTGTTTTAGGAAAGAGAAGAATCAAGCTGATCAATAGGTACGGTGTTGTCAACAAAGCAAGGCAGTGTGATCATGTTACTTCAGGCAAATTGCTGTAACCAGAGGGTCAGCTGAAGGAGGGTCAAGGGCTGCATTAAGGCCTACAAAATCCACATGAGCCCCAAACCAGGAGGAGGCTCATAAAGTGCTATTTATATCCCTTGTTGCAGTCTCTTGTAGCAGTTGTAAAGTGAATACATAGACATATTTATGACAAGCATGTGGGGCAGCCCTGCAACCTGATACTCTATAGTTTCTGTACGGTTTGATGACAGATGTACAAGTAATTTTGTGAGACTGCCTGGAATGCAAGTCGTGGCAGGGATCTGTGCAGTTTCCTCCACGATCTAGCATACCCTTCCTCACAGCTTGACATTAAACAATTTTGCAAGAACTGTATGAGTGCAAGTTTGCAGGTTAATGGGAATCCATTAATAACAATTGTATATCAGTATTACCAATTGGTTGGTCATTTAAAGAAAATATGTAAGTTTTATGTACAAAGTGCAACTCAATATTTATATGTGATATTTGATGGGACTACAATAAATCAGACATCTGAACCATATCTGCAGACGGTTGACATGTAGGCCTCATTTGCCAATAAGTAATAAATTGCTACATATTTGCCTTGTTTCTCTCTCAAATACAGTTAGCAAATTTGGACAGGATAGCTTATTCATGTAGGTTGCTAACTTGTTTAAGTACAAATCAGACTGATGTAATTATTCCAATGGCTACTATACTACGGGCAGCAAGATTACAACAATAATTTATTTATATGTGCTTTGTATAAAGTAATAGAAATACTAATAGAACTAAGTGTAATTCTGAACTGGTTATTTGTTGATTGGCCTTATTGAGGTGGGGGTGAATACAGATATTTAATGTTTTCTCTGTTTCTTATTGGGCAAATACTTCACATGTGGACATATGAAATGTTCATTTTGACACATCTGACATTGTGAATTTTACATGCCTGTTACTTTATGTAATTTTTTAAAAGGAACATTCAGTTATGTCACAGATTTAAAACAACAATGTGCTAAGTGAATATACAATGATTAGCCATTATTATGTTTCCAATTATAATCCCATATATAGTGCACCCTTGGCATACATTCCCTTGTCATAAGTGGTTTTAAGCTTACACAGATGGCGAGAGGCGAGGGACAAAATTGTGCACATGCCGGTGGTGCAAGAACACATCGCCATTCAACTCAATGGGACTCCAGCATATATGAAATATGCCTTACACAGAGGTGTGTGTGTCCAGAATGGATCCCCGCATATGGCAAGGACAAACTCTGTGTGTGTGTGTGTGTGTGTGTGTGCACGCGCGCATGTGTGTGTGTGGAGTGCCAATATTTTGTTCCCATCTACTAAAATACTTGTTCCAACAATAATGTGAAGGGTCTTAAATATTAACAGCTATAGCACTATGGTTCCATTTTAACTGCCATGGTTCTCTCCAGTGGAATCATGGATTTTACTGTATAGGGAGGATCACTTAGCATTCTTAGCCAGTGTGTTCTTGTGCCTTACCAAACTAGAAACTCCATGATTCCATGGGAAATAGCCATAGCAGGTAAATAAGAGTCATAGAGCTGTAACTGCACAGTGCGATAGGGCCACGGATATTTTCTGTTTCCAAACTCTAATATTCTGATACCAGCCACCTATGTGGTCAAATTTTTGGCTGTGAAAACAATGTGTGCTCCTCTTATATATGCTGGAGATATTAAAACTGTCAATGAAGCACTCTTGCATATGAATTATCTCACAGATATGCAACATCAGGGATCCAAACACCAGAGTTATGGTGGTGTAAAGGTACACTAGTGTATAACTGTGCTGCTACTGCAACTCTGCCAGTGCAATGGCCAGAGATGGGCTGCACTAGAGCACCGGTACTGAAGGAGGAGATTGACTTCATACTCTCTTTTCTCTCACTTTTTGGTTCTGCCCCTAGGACTTAATCACACTAGCCTGCTGTCCCACCACAATCACATTAGTTTAAAAATGGAAGCATACCAGTTTGGCACAATTTCATGTCCCATTTTCCGTCATGATAACACATTGGCGATGCATAATCATGTGATCTGTTTTCCACACTGTCAGATTCCGCCTTCCAGGAGGAAAGTGGGGACAAGCCATCGGGGTTGCCAACTGCTTCCCAAAGCTGGCTGCTGTGTGAATGTGCACACAGCAGCCAGCTTTGGGAAGGTGTATGTAGACATGATCACTATGAGAGAGAAGGAGAGAGGAGCAGAACTACATCTACTCACACCAGGTGATTGCCTGAGAAGTGGAACTGCAGTGGAAGGGACCTATCACACAAAAGCAGTAATGGAATAGCAGTGAGACTGGGAGTCTATTGACAGGTTTTGTCTGTCAATGGAAAGGTGAACTACACTAACAAATGCAATGCAAGGCAGCAGCAGGACGGACACAATGTAGTGTGATAAGTACCAACGAAATACATTTTATTCTGTTAAAATTCCACTTCATGTGATAAAGTACTGTACATAGACTTCTGGGGCCCATTCACACTACAGAATTGTAGTGCTATTATTCCACTTTAACTGCCATAGTTCTGACCCATGGAAAACTGGGATCTGCAGTTGAGGAAGGGGCATTCTGTCATGTGAATGGTCCTGCAGAGGGTCCCAAACCACTCTTCTGTTTCTCTTTTGCTGTCTCTCAAACAACATTGGAAAAGCCAACTCTGACTGCAGCCAATACTTGAGTAAAGATCTCAAGGAGGAAAAGCATAATTTAGACAGTTAAAACAGGGCTATGTATTCTAGCCTCATATTTAGAGAACATGGAGTATGAGAGTCAGGAACATGGTGATGGGAAGTCTGGTGAAAGAGCATTTGGCGTAAAAGGAGCATGACAGAAAAAAGCAGGTTGTAGGAAATTTGATGCAGAAAAGTAGCTGGCAGGGAATAATTAGACACACTCTCAAATTCAAAACTTTTTTAAAATACAGGATTGTTGGGACAGAGTTTCTCTCTTTCAGAACCATTTTCATTTTATAGCTAACATAACTGTGAGACCTCAAAAATATTATGAGATTGTAAGTGTAGTGGCCAGCAGTGTACTGGTATACAAGACTGACCATGTTTTCTCTAACCTTCTCCCTTTCTAAAGTCCTGTAACCAGATAGGCGGGCAGTTAACAAACTGTTCACATGTGGGAAACACATTCATCCATCTTTCAGTTTTATAGCTGATGGCTTTATAGTGTTTTGTACAGCATATTCTCAGGCCTATCTGATTAAAAAATAAATATGTGTACCATTGCTTCCTTAGAGCTGTATTTTTCTTCGTTCTTTTCCCATGATATTAACTGCATTTTGCATGCCAAGGACAAAGTTTCCAAGTAAACCAAATAAAAATGAAACCCAGTCAGGTTTTTTAAGACCTTTAAATCAAGGTTTGGGAGTGTGTGACCCTCTTGGTGTTGTGGAACTGCAGCTCCCATCATCTCTCACCAATGGCTTCACTGGTTAGGACTAATAGAAGTTGGAGTACACTAGCATCTGGAGGGCCACATGTTTCCAAGCCCTGTTTTAAATAAATTGTTATTGTATATCTGGTAATATTTTGCCCATACTATCGGCAGAAACACAAAGTGGTAAATCTTGTAGAGGTGTTTCACACTAGGAGTACACAATGCATGAAGGAAGTGGCAAGGCAACGCCAGGTAACCCTGGTCTCTGGACACAAATGTATACCTGAGTCATGCCCACCTGCCTGCTGCTGTGTGTTAACTTCAACATCAGTCTGAAGGGGGCCTAAGTAAATACATCAGGGATGCAGAAATAAAGCAGTTTGACACCACTTTAATTGTCATGACCCTATGCTACAGAATTCTGAGATTTGTAAGATATTTTGTGAGATATTTAGCCTTACCTGTTAGGGAGCTCTGGTGCCCCATCAAACAACAAATCCTATAATTCATGGAAGTTAAAGTGGTGTCAAGCTATTTTGTCTCTACAGTGTAGCAGCAGTTCAGGATGCATGAGTGTAGGGCTCCACATAAAGCCTGGTCTGAAACTTCTGAAGGCAGGAGGCAAACCACTGGGAAGGCCATCAACTGTGCCTATGACTTGTGAGTGGTTATGCTGCATGGAGAACTATGGGAGTTACTCCCTTTCTCCCCAAGAGTAAGCATTCCAAGCTTTAGTATCAACCAGACATCAACTGCAATTACACATTAACTTTTCCCCTACACTCTGGCTCTGAAAAAATCCTGTTTCAGCCCACTGCAAAGAGTTTTTAAAAAGGATATCAAATTTTACCATATGTGTTCCTTCCTTGCCTTTTTGAGGAAAGTCTTCAAGATGTGAGGCCCTGGCAGAGTTGCCCCAATCTGTGTTGCTGACAAAGATTTAACAAGCCCCAAGTTATGGCTCCGGCAAGAAACAGAAACCAAGCATTCACCTTTTTGTTTCTGTGCCATGCCAAATCATGGGGAATCAATTACGTTTCCAAAGATGTGTGCATTTTGTATTTTCATTTTGTTTTGTAGACAAACAAACCTTAAAGTGCTTCAGGAAATGTCCTTTTTACACACGAGTTTCTGTAAAAAACCTTCACCTAAAATTAAACTGAGAAAGCTCTCTACATAGCTACCATCATCTGAAATTTCAATGCACAGACAGATATAGAAAGCTAGATAAGTAAATAAGCTAAATATAGACTCCTAATTCCTCTGGTCCCACCTTCCCCAGTTTGGTACCCAGTCCAGATGTTTTGGACTAGAACTCCCATTCCTATCCAGAATGATGTATGAAATGGAATGGATGGCAATTACATTAAAAACAACAACATATTTATTGTTATATTTTTCAGCTCATAAAACGTGTCAAAATAAATAATAATAATAAAAATAACAATCCTCCTCTCATTCAAATTTATGCAAAACATGGCCAATTAAACGCAATCCTAGACCTTGTCATTCTCGGTTACTTCCTTATGTCCTTACCAAGTTTACATAAAATATTTTTCTTGCACACTGAGGGACTGTTGGATGAAGTATCTCTCTTGTCATCTCTATATTATAATTAAGGTTTCTGTAGTAGCCATAATTCATCATTGCAGATGCTTTATCATTTGACAATGTTTTCCGCAGCTGTTCAGGGGTGCATCTACATTAATAGGAAAATCCAGTTTACCTTCAGGTTACCCCATTCTTGTCTAGACACACCAAGGTGAGTTTGGGAGGACCAGTCCACACAATTCTCCCTTTCAAAGACACCCTGGTCCAATAAATCACAGTATACATGGCCACACGGCTGTGGTCACTCTAGATGTTCTTTCTCTGACCTCCCACGCATGCAAATGTATGTATTTCTGAACTTCTCCCCCTGGCCAACATCGCTATAAATCCCCACTTTCCCCCTTTGAATTAACACCCTGAGGCAATGAAGAGACCTAGATTTGGCCTCAATTATACCATACTATCACTTGGACAGCTTGCTGTGAAAACCAAGTGAGAGCAGTTTATTTGGCCCATGTAGACATGCTCTAAACTGAATTGCTGAGGTTCAAGTTGAAATTGGGGAGGTTTAGGAAGCAAAACAGAGGTACCAGGTACCAGAGGGATAGGAAAACAGGAAGCCCCCATGGAATCTTCTGGGTTATTAGTTACAGAGTTAGTTACAGAGACAGGTAATGCTAAAACACTGAAGCATTGCTGCTAAGGGATTCCAGAGCCAGGCATAAAAGCAGGAAAACAAAAGAGGACTAAGGTATAATTGCTGACATTCCCAAGGTAGAAAAAAAAGAGATGGGAAAATGGGATAAAACTCTCCAAGGTACCCCTGGTAACATTCCTGAATTTTTGGTGAAAAGGTAAGATTGGGAAAAGAGGAAAACTCATGGATTTTCTTTGAGGTATTATGTATGCACCTGGGTGATATTATAAATGGAAGCCAAAATCTCTGTAAATTATATTTTCCCCTCCTGTGTACCACTCCTGGCAACATACTTTGTTTCAATGAAGCACGATATGCCTCACCAGCAGAAAAAAGGTTTATTTTACCATCGTTCTGGACAGGGAAGGCAAATGGTGTCCAATAGTGATCTGTCCATTGGAAAGACAGTGGTGGTGGGGAGCTGACTAAAAATGGTGGTGTCTTCATGTCCCCCCTGAAACCAGTGTGAATCAATGGGACACAAGGAGGAAACACCAGAGTTTCCATTGCTGCCATGGATGAAGAGGCCCATCTGGAGGAGGTGGAGGAAGAATCGCCGGGGCCCAAGGCTCCCACTATGCCACTAGCCTTCAAGTTTGTTGTGAGGTTTTCTTTGGCAAGGTTTGTGAAGGAGCTTGCCTTTTCTTTCTTCCTTCTCCTCTTCCTTCTCTCCATGGGAGCCATTTTTTCTCTCCCCCCCTTAAATGTGAATAACAAAGGGGAGTAAATAGCCCCAGAGAGATTCAATTACAAAATAATCCAGTTTCCACACCGGATTATTTTGTAGTGGGAATGAGCCCTTATTCTTACTCTGGCTTGTTAGGAGAGTAACAAGACAAAGCACCAACTGCCGTTGAGTTTGGACATACAGTGAGCATGTTTTGTGCCTTCAAATAATTTCTTATGATGACCCCAAGGCATTGATTTTCTTGGCAAGATTCATCTGAGAAAGGTTGCCATCGTCTTATTCAGAGGCTGAGAGAGCATGACTTTGCCCAAAGTCATTCATACCTGATCCATAGCTGAGTGGGGATTTGAGCCCTCTGCTCCTAGAGTTATAGGATGCATTCACATGGAGAAAAGTGACGGGAGCATAGATGCTCCTGTCATTATCGTGCAATTGCTTGAAAATTATTGCACAATGTTGCCATAATCACGGCATTATCCCGCAAATAAAGAGTAATTTTAGTGCCAGTTTTCATTCATGGGAAAGTCCTGTGAATGAAAAGTGGCACTAAAATTACTCTTTATTCATAGGATAATACTGTGATTATGCCAACGACGCATGACATCATCTGATCATCTTCAAGCAATTGCACAATAGTGACAGGAGCTCCCCACTATGCTCCTGCCATTTTTCATTATGTGAAAGAGTCCATAGTCCAACTCCCAAACCACTACACCACACAAGATGCCATTTTTAACTTACACTAGTCGTGATAATGTGATATTCATGAGACACACTGTTCATAAATGCTGAACCAGCTTTCTCATGATTCTGGTTTACTGTGACATAGTGTTGTGGCAGCAGCAGCAATTTTAGGGCAGTGCCTAAACCCTTAGGGCATACAGCAGTAATACAGTGTGAATTTGCACTACACCAGACACAGAAACCTCACTCTTACTCTACCATAATTTCGATTTGACATTATGGTTGGCCCTCCTTATCCACAGATTTTTTATCAAGCAACCATGGCTTGAAAATATATTTTTTAAAAGTATAAATTCCAAATAGCAAGCCTTGATTTTCCATTTTATATAAGAGTCACCATTTTGCTGTGCCATTGTATTTAATGGGACTTGAGCATCCATGGATTTTGTTATCAAACCCCAGCAGATAACAAGGACCCACTGTACTAGAGAACTGTTCATGGAAGAAGAATGGGAATCACATGGTCCCCAAAGTCCTTAGGACTGGAGCGTGGCTTTGGCGCGGCTTCTGGCCTCTTAGGACACATGCATCATTTAAACAGCATACCTCCAAAGTGACCCAAAGCAGCTTTATTTTAGCCTGTCTCTTCAGACCCTGAAATACCAATTTTGGTAAAACCAGAAGTGACCCAGGATCCCCAGCAAGGATAGATGTGGCCTATTGAATATAAAATTGGGCAGAAGAAGCTTCCTATGCTTGTTATAGTGTGTGTCACTTGCAATTAGAAATTCACAAGTCAGGCTAAAGCTGCATGGTTCTCCATGTTTATATCCATGCCTGGTGACCTGACTGTCTGTTAACTTGGTTTGTAGCATACCTTTGCATTGAAGAGCAACACTGAAAGTAGTAACAACAATATTAAAGAAAATATGGGTGCGGTATGATGCAGTAACACATGTAAACAGGGATTTTCAGCGATGGCACCTGGTTTGTGATACTCACCTTTGAGGCACCAGGTGGAAGACCTTTTTATTCTGCCAGGCATTTTAAGAACTGTTTGAGTGCTTGTTGACCTTAGTGCTTCTAATTTGTTACTGGTTTATTTATGTATTTAATGTTGCAGTGTTTTCACTCTTTGTTCCTAGTTTTAACTTGGGTTTTGCCGTATTATGTGCTATATCTTGTATCATGTATTCTAGTGCTAACTTGTGCTGTGCCTCATGTGCTGTGCCTCGTGTTGAGACCACAAGAATAGGAACAGAGTGTGTTTATACCACAAACCTGTAACTTGTAGCATTCCAATTTCCCCCTAAAAGTAACATTTGAGTCCACAATCAAAATTGTAACTTCAAATGTAACTACATGGGCAGCTTCTAAGGCCCTTAGAAGTATAACTGTAACAATGTTCTAAATGAAACTGTTTTCACTGCTTTTAGTTTTACTGCTGGCTTAATTATGTCACATACATTTCTACATGTAATTTTTTAGCTTTTGTAAACTGCCTTGAGTCCTAGCAGATGGGATAAGGATGGGATCACTCCCTCATCCTTATCCTGTCTTTGACAAAGATCCTGCAAACCCATCACTGAAGGAGCGTTGTATTAATGTGAATTCCTGTTAATGCAAAGTGCCAGGCAATGCCTCTTCAATGACGGGACAATGAAGGGATCTGTGCAACACTGTTTGAAAGTCTTTCACACGGTCATGGTCAAGGACATTTCTTTCTCCGCCTGATAATCTCCCTAGATTGGGAAAAGGCAGGATATTAATACATGCAATCATATTCACAATCACAATCACCTTTCAGTTTTTGGGGACTTTCTGAAATAGTCAAGTTAGGAAGTGAACACTTGGGCTGAGTCCACATGAGCCAGGATACTCTGGGAGCAGCCCAGAGTATTTTGGCCACAAAGCTGCTCCAAAGCCCCCTCCCCGTTACCTTAGGTGCTCAGTTGCAACACCAGGCAGCTGTTTATGCTTTCATCCTGCCATGCTGCCTGGCACCACCACCATCACTGGTGCGGGTCACTCTCTCTGAGGTTAGAAGGAGGCATCCAGCACTGATGACATAGAATCATAGAAGAGACCGCAAGGGCCATCCAGACTAACCCCCTGACATGCAGGAACTCTTAAAGCATACCTGACAGATGGCCACCAAGGAAGGAGATTCCACTACACTCCTAGGAAGGAGTGTGTTCCACTGTTGAACAGCCCTTACTGTCAGGAAATTCCTCCTAATGTTGAGGTGGAATCTCTTTTCCTGTAGCTTGCATTTATTGTTCCAAGTCCTGTTCTCTGGAGCATCAGAAAACAAGCTTGGCTGGGGCTGGGTGCCATACATTGTAAACCACCACCCAGCATCACGATGGAGGGCTCTAGATTTTCTGGGAAGATCCAGAGAAAAGATTTACAGTGGGACCATGGTATCTGCTGGGGATTGGTACCAAGGCACCCCCATCCCCGTGGATAACAAAATCCATGGATGCTCATTTAAGTCACACTAAATATAATGGCATAGCAGAATGGTGCCCCTCTAATATCAAATGGCAAAATCAAGGTTTGCTTTTTGGAATTTATACTTTTTTTTGCAACATTTTCATGCTGTGGATGCTTGAATGCGTGGATCAGGAGGGCCAACTGTATTGAAAACTATTTTAAGGGGGCATACCTCAGATTCAGTGCCGAACTGTCTGGATGTCATATTAGACACAGAAAATCCAATAATAATAATAATGAAAGAAACTGGGGGGGGGGTGACACCTTGGCAAACCCTCCTCTGAAGAAACTGGCCAAGAAAACCGCATGATAGGCGGTCCTAAGTGGAAAAGGAGACTTGAAGAAGGCGCAACAACAGGAACCAGAACATCCAAGCAACGATACCTTTATGGGGCCGACCAAAATGCACAGGTACATGTTGCAAGCTTTCGAAGTCACACCGGCTTCTTCATCAGGCAAATGGGAGAACGAAATTGAAAATTTTAGTCATAGGCCTGCATTTTGCAGTCTCTGGTCTTAGTGCAGATGGCAGGGAGGGAGGGCTATCTATCTGCAGGCTGGCACCTTGTATAGTAGATATTCAAAGTCAAGGAAATTTAATTTGCAATTCAGAAAACATGTTTCCTTGGGACCCAACATGGAAGCTCCCTTCCTTGGTGAAGCTATAGGGCTCCTATGTAAGTAGAGAACACTGAATTTGTCAAGAAGTCTCCATGGTTTTGCATCAGGCAAACTTTTCAGGTGTTGCAGAGGCAAAGCCTGCCAATCAGCCCCAACACAGTTAGCCAAACTTTTGCAAGCCAAGCCAGGTCCTCTCTCTGCAGAGGGAGGGAGGCCAGTTTCCTCTCTTCCCATTGGCTCAGCCCTCCCCTCATATTCAAATTCGGCCCCTCATGGAACGTTGAGGGGCCAATGGGCGTTCTCCTCTCGTCCCCCCTCCCTGCAGTTCCCCGGGAGTGCTATATATATTCCAGGGGGGGTGCTGCTGCTGCGCGAGGAAGCCCGCCTTCCAGGAGGTGGCAGAGCGCAGCGGAGGGGCTCCGTTGGGATACTAGAGAGTGGAGGAGAAGCAAAGGAAAGTTTGCCACCAACTTTGCAGCAGAGCAGAAGAGGCTCCCCCGGTTCAGCCCCAGCTATGCTGGCGTTGGGTGGGCAGCTGGGGCGAGGAGGGCTAGCTGGGTCTCCTTAGGGGATCTCCTTCCTCCCAGCCAAAGCAGGGGAGCAGCTCCAGAGGAGGAGGAGGAGGAGGAAGGGGAGCCCTGTGCGCCAGGAAGGATGAGCCTGCTCTCCGCCATCGACACCAGCGCTGCCTCCGTCTACCAGCCCGCCCAGCTCCTCAACTGGGTCTACCTCTCCCTGCAGGACACGCACCAGGCCAGCGCCTACGATGCCTTCCCCCGGAGCCTCCGGCCTCCTCTTCTCCTCCTCCTCCCCAGAGCCACCACCACCACCAGCCGCCGCCCCCTCCGCCGCCCCCGGAGCTCAGCTACCCCTCCCGCAAGGCAGCGCGCCGAGCTGGGCTCCTCCCTCAACTCCAGCTCTCAACGCTTTCCGCTCCGAGGAACGAGGTAAAGGGGCCCCGAGGGAAGGGACTTCTTTGGGGGGGGGGGGTGGGGGGAGAGGCAGAGGAGTGGGATGGAGGGGGGAGAGGAAAGAGGGGAAGCGGAGGCAGAAAAAGAAAGAAAAGAAGGGAGGAAGAAGAGGGGGAGGAGGAGGAGAAGAAAGAGAGGGAGAGGGGAGGAGGAATGGGGCGGAGGAAGAAGAAGAAGAGAGGAGTGGGAGAAGAAGAAGAGGCGGGAGAAGGAGGGGGCGAGGAAGTACTGTAGGGGTGAAGAGGCGAGGGAAGGGTAGAGGGAAAGAGGAGGAGTAGAGGATTGGGGAGGAGGACGAGTGAGTCGGACGAAGAAGAAAAAGAGAGGAGAGAAAGAAGAGAAAGATGAGGGGGGGTGGGGGCAGGAAGAGACGAAGAGACAGGAAGGGGGGGAAGAGAGGGGGGGAAGGGAGAAGAAAATGAGAGGAGTGAGGGGGGAGGGGAGGGGGAAGAGAGAGAGGGACAGGAAGAAGGGAAGGAGGGGAGGAGAGGAGGAAGGGAAGAAGTAGAATTGGAGGAGAGGAAAAGAAGAGGTGGGATGGGAGGAGGAGGAAGAGGAGTGAGAGGAGAAGAAAAGGAGGGGAGAAGAGGGGGATGACTGGGAGAGGAAGAAGACAGGAAAGAGGAGAGGAGGGGGGAAAGTTAGGAGGAAGAGGAGGAGAGAGATAGATGAGAGAAGATGTAGAGAAAGGAGAATTAGAGAAGAGAGGGGAGAAGAGGAGAAGTAGAGGAAACGGAGGAAGAGGGGAGGAGGGAAGAAAAGGCGAAAGAGTGAAGAGAAGAGGAGAGGGGGAAGGAGAAGAGGAGGAAGAGAAGAGGGAGGGAAGGATGGGCTGGTGGAGGGAAGAAGTAGAGAGAGGGAGGAGGAGGAGGAGGAGGGGGGGAGGAAAAGGAGTGAAGGAGTGGGGCGGTGGGTCTGGCGAGAGGGAGGGCAGAAGGAGAGCCCGCTTCCCTCAGCCGAGCCCACCCACCAGCTTCCCAGCCTTTTGCCCAAAGGCTTGGAGGGTTTCCTTTTCTAACAGCTTCTTAAGGGGGGGGGGGAAGCCCCCATGTAAAGTCCCCCTGGGCCTTCCCTGCCAGGAAACAGAGCGCCCTGACAGGGGAAAAGTTGAAGCCTTTTGGCTTGCGCTGTGTTTGTGTGTGTAGGGAGGAAGAGGGAAGCTTGGTGGCACCCTCCCTCCCAACCTGGACCGAAAGTTGCGCAGAAAGTTTCCCCTCTGAAACTTTTAGCACCAGCCTGTCTTTTTCCACCCTACAGAGGTGGTGGGTGTGTGTATTATGTGTGTGTGTATTACTGTGTGTTTCCCTCCCTGAAGCACTTGGAGTTGGCGACTTGGGCGAAGGGGTCAAAGGCCAGGGAGCCTTGCTTTGTAAAAAATAAAGTCAGAATAATACCGGTTTTCCTTTCTGTTGAAACCCGAGAGTGTAAGTGAGGACCTGGTGCCAAAGCGTTGTTCAGAAAGCGCATGGCTAGAGAAAAGGTGGAATAACTATAAATCTGAATCTGATCTTTCCTTGGAAAGTGGCATCCATACTACATAATTAATCTGGTTTTGGACCACTTTCACTGCCATGGCCTGTGCTATGGAATCTGGGAGTTGGTTGGTTGTGGCACCAGGTGCCACACAACTACAACTCCCAGAATTCATAGCACAGGGCCATGGCAGTGAATGGTGCCAAACCGGATTAGTTACACTAGAGGAAAGGCCCTTTTCTTTTTCTGCTGAGCTTTTTTGGGAGAATCTGTGGAGAGCAGGGCTTGGGAACATGTTCATTCCTATTAACATTGTGAATGATGAGAGGGACCAGTTAGAGTAAAGCCACTTGATTTGTTTAGCCATATCCTAATTCAGGAGATAAGTATCGAGGCCTAAGAGATAAGCAGGGGAAGAGAACTGGGCCATCAGGGAATGGTGGTCTTATCCCAATTAAATTTTTAATTCTGAGATTGGTTTTAGAATGAGCAAAATAGGCCGCCCAGGATTGTCAGGAATAAAATGACAGACAACTGGATTTTCTTTCTTTTTCTAGAAAGCCTTGGAGAGTTTCTAATGTTACCTTGGAACCAAAATTTCTTAGGTCTATGACTTTTTCCTCCTCCTGTATTTCACCCTTGGGAATCTCTTTCTCTGCTCCATGGGTTTTGCTTTCCTGGGTTAGACCTCTGGAGTCTAATGCAAAGAAAGGCACACCTCCATTTGTGTAAGGTGCATATTAGCCTGTGTAGGCTTGGCCAAGGTTTGGACTTGAATGCACATCAGACTGTGGGTGTGTAACCTCTTGCTCTCTCTCGTTTATCTCCGTAAGAACAAGCAGAGAACCGTTTGTATAGTGGTTCAGTGTTGGACTACAACTCTGAGATTAGGGTTCAAATCCCTGCTCAGCCATGGGGTTTCGGTGAGCTTGGGCAAGCCACACTCTCTCGGCTTAGAGAAGTCAATGCAAAACCCCTCTGGCAAATATTGCCAAGCACCACTCGCGATAGGGTGCTCTAAGTCAGAAATGACTTGAAGGCACACAAGAAGGCAAGCATTCGTGTTTGCTTTAGATGGACTGTAGCTTCAGAAAAATGAACATCCAGCACAGAGTGGTGTGCTTGGTCTTTTACACACAGTCAATGAAACTGTCTTTCAGGTATCTGCCAACAAGAGTGCAGACGGAAGAAGGATATGTACAGTCATGAGTAGTCTCTATTTTATAATGGACTGAGACGAATGAGATCCTTACTTGACTTTACATGCCTCTATTTCTTTTCTTCCTCTGTGTACAAAGTATCCTCAACAAATACAGAGAGCACAGAGGAGGATGAGGATGGTTCCTGCTACTGTTGCCATTTCTTTCTTTTTGATGAAGATGCAGTCTTTTCCTGTCCATCTCCTCTACTAACTGCTGTCATTGAAGATAAAAAATTTTGCTCAGTACGGGGGCTCCTCTTTCTCCCACTATCTTTTCCTTCCTCTCTTTTCTGTTCATCATACTTGGCATCATCCCCCAAATTATTGTCCAAACTTGTTGAGTGATGGAAATCAAGTGTGTGACTTCTGGAGGGCTTTAGGTTGGAAAATGATGCTGTATAAATGAATAATAATTATAAAAGTACCGTGATTATCCCAAGATCACGCACTATCAAGTCTTGTAGCTATATATAATTTTTTTGGTCTAGGAGTGTATAAAGAATCTCCTCATAATACAATTTTAAAATCATTTAGGAAGGGTTGATTGAGTTTGGCAGATGTTGAGATAGATCAGTACTCTTTTGCTCTTTCGCCAATGTTCCGGGACTACTGTATAGTATATTTGTGCTTTAACTACAAGGCTTCTTTCTTTCTTTTTTTCTTTCTTTCTTTCTTTTATGCTATCAAATGCCCCCCCCTTTTTTTCTGTTGCTTGTTAGTGTGAGCACTGGACAATAAATGAGTTAGTTTCCAAGGAAGAGTGACTCTAAAGCCATGCCCACATCCTGAAAGCAATCTGCAAATTAGTTAGAAGGGGCAAATACCTGTATTCTGTTGTCTTCTGTGATGGTGTGGATTTGTGCTGCTCTAACAAAATGGCTGGGAGATTCATTTAGCTTGCCCCAGTGAGTTGCAGTTCCTTTGCATAGTGACAGTGGCAAGGGGCCTACACTTTCTATTGCATATAAACTCTGTTTCAGATCACCATATCTCTGAGTGTGCTGTGA
Source organism: Sceloporus undulatus (assembly GCF_019175285.1). Classification (NCBI taxonomy): domain Eukaryota; kingdom Metazoa; phylum Chordata; class Lepidosauria; order Squamata; family Phrynosomatidae; genus Sceloporus; species Sceloporus undulatus. The sequence continues at coordinate 154,993,081 of NC_056524.1, read as the reverse complement.
ACCAGGGCTGAGAATAATGTGCATCCCAAGGCAGCCTGTGGCGCAAGGTTATATTTTTTGCCCTGCAGTCCTCACCAGCCTTTGGGGGATGTGAGTCTCCTTTAAAACAAACCCATGTCCTGCACCTTGTTTCAATGAAGAAGAAGCGTAGGAATTGGCCTCCAGTACCTCAGAGGCAGGTCACCTTTTTCTAACCTTTCCCCACTACACAGTTATAGCACTATGATTCAGTTTACCACCATGGCAACGTTGTGAATCATGGTACAGTTATGCAGTTGAGTATGTAAAGTTCATAGCAAGACAGCCTCACAGATGTAGCAAGGACAATTGAAAGTAGAGAATCCTGCAACCCTTTCACACTATGCATATCACTTAAACTGACATGGTTTTGTCATGCAGGATCCTGGATTTGCAATTTAGAGAAAGGCCATTTGAATTCTCAGCTAAGGCATGTCAGTGCTTACCAAACTACAGCTCCATGATTCCATGGGATGTAGGCATGTCGATAGTGCTATAATTGTGAAGAGTCAGAGGGTCCCTAGTGTGTAGTGCTAAGGGGCCCAGGGATTTGCAGTTTAGGGAAGGGTATTCAGAATTTGTGCAGAGAGCTCTAGTGCCTTCCAAACTCTAAATCCCCAAAAGGCATAGGTTGCAGTCATGGCGAGTTTAAGTGGAATCATAGGAGCTATTTTGTGGATGGAAGGTTCAGGTTCAGATACCCTCCGGTCTAAAGTACACTGTGTCTCAGGGTGCAGTTACCAATGAAATAATGCAGTTTGACAACATTTTAACTGGTGTAGTTCCATCCTGTGAATCTGGGATATATAGTTTACAAGGTCTTCTCTACCAAAGGTGCTGATGCCTCACAAATATGCAGATCCCAGGTTCTGTAGAATGGAGCATCATCATTGAAATCGATCAGGGTCCTCTGGAAGGCTCAGATCTGCTGTAATATTTTGCGTCTGGCTATGGGGATGTAGCCAGGTGTTTCTGTGATCCTGCCTGCTTCCCATGGGAAAATCATATGGGGGGGGGGAATTAAAACAAATAAACCAACAAAAATAAAAAGGAAAATATACACATGAGACAATCTTTATGCATACATTTTCTAGAGAGATCCACAAAATCACCAAATCTTCTAGATGAGAGGGTTTACCATCCTGGACTGAGAGAAGTTGGCTGTTTGTCTTTCCAATGCTGCAGTGTAAATCTTGCTACTGAAAAGGACATAGAGGATCCATTTTCTTGACCAAAACATTAATTCCAGATGTAGCGAAATAGTTCAGAAGCACAAAATTCAAAGTCCAAAATTCACAGACTGCTCTAAAACAAAGTAAATTGACGATAACCTTTCCCCACAAAGGCCATTGGGCACAAGCACATCATGTGTTTAAACGATCTATGAGAAGAATTACAACACTGGCATTAACAAACTTACTAAATAAAAGTTATTTAGTCCCATGTAAAAAACAAAGACTATTGCTTTGCTATAAATTGGTGATTAAAATGATAGATACAGCAAGTATGGAGACTAGAGGCACGATCCACTTAGGTAAAACAGGACTATAATTCATTGTTTCATTCACTCCTAAAGTGTTTATACCAAGTGTTGGTTATTACATTTAAAGTCTACTATGTTTTGAGTCCAGGTTACCTAACAGGATGCCTTTTCCCCTATAATCTTGCTCCATATGCTCAGGTCCTATCGGAGACATGTATTCCACTAAGCCAGGACTAGGTTGGAACTGTCAGCCACGGATACTTTCTTTCAGTTAGTCTCAAGGTGATACAAGATCTCTCTAATACTGATTCGACAGACTAACATGGCTATATCTTTGAATGTTGTCTTAACTTGGCTTTGTGGGCTAGGGTTGATAGGATGTGCAGTCCAACAGCTTCTGGGAGCTGCACATTTCTAGCAGTGATACTTTATTCAAGCACTTGTTTTGGCACCCTCTAAATACTGATTGGCACTGAAACTTGATTAGTGCAAATGCTTTGACAGCCTCCATCAAACTTGGTGTCTCCAGATGTTTTTAGACACCAATGTTCACCTGCCCCAGCCAGCCTGGTGTAATGGAAGTCGTTATTCAAAAACCCTGGATGGCATCAGGTTTTGATGAGGCTAGCTGCTACCATATCCATTCAGGGTGATTTGGTCACAGTGTTTGCAGCAACAGACTAATATAGCTGCTCTTTTAAAAGTTGTTTAGTTGGTATTTTCAGTGAAGGATCTTGATCTTATGCATTTAGGCAGCAAGAATATTCATGAGAATAACTGCACTACTTGTTTAAATGATGATAATTCAGAGGCATAGGTTCTGCCAATTCGATAACAATACAATCAAGACCATCTTAAACATTTCTTGGCATCTCTTCTTAAATCCTATATCTTGCCACTGCTTATTACACTTGAGGTTCTTCGTAACCAGCCCTCCTGTGTACAAGCTGGCACGAAAATGCACAGCCTTATTTTAGAATAAATCCCATACAAAGAACAGCAGTGTTGTTTTTTTCCTCTGCAGTGGTGAATAAGAGCTAAACAAATCCCTGCATGCATCTCTAAGTTATCTTCTAGAAACATGCTGCTTAAGGCAACAGTTTGTTACCTCTTCTTTCTCTTTTTATACTCCAAAGACAGCTTGATCTTTGCTGGAGATTTTCCTTGATTGGTACTTGATCCAACAGTTTGGGGCTTCCTTTTAAATTGCTGCTACTGTTTTCTGATGCTTCTTTGTTTACATTTTGCTTTGCTGATTTTACATTATTATTACCAGTACAATTTTTGAAGCTGATTGTTTAGGAAATTGACCCTTTACTTTAATAGTTTATTCCCTCTTCCTCTTCACTTAGGCATTATTTCCCACCTGTCTTTGTTTCAGGTATGAAGGGCAGCTATGAAGGAACTAGACAGGATTCTGAAGTGTAAAGATATACACTCGTCCCTTCACATTTGTGGCTTTGACTTTTGCAGATTTGATTATTCACGGATTTTATTAATATGTTCACTCTAGGAATATCTAGGTCCTCCAGTACAACTCTATGGTCAACTTTAACCAAAAGTCGCACTGACTAACCTAGAGATTCCTAGAGAGAACACTTCACTAGGCATTTCTAGGTCCTCCAGTGCAATTCTATGGTCAGTGGCAGATGTTGACCACAGAGTTGCACTGGAGTACCTAGAGATTCCTAGAGAGATGTACTCTCAGGTAAAAACATAGTGTTTTTGCTATTTGCAGTTTTTCCACATTTATGGTGGTCCTGTGCCCCTAACCCCAGCGAATGTGGAGGGACAAGTGTATCATTAAAAACCAAGGTTAAGATTGTCCATGCCATCGTATTTCCAATTTCTTTGTAAGGTTGTGAAAACTGGGCAATGAAGTAAGCTGATTAGAAAAAAAAAAAACCCCAACATTTGAAATGTGGTTCTGGCGGCGAGTTCTGAGAATACTGTGGAGTGCTAAAAAGACATGGATAGGTCCTAGAGCAGATCAGGCCTCAACGCTCCATGGAGGCAAAGATGACAAAACTGAGGTTGTCATGTTTTGGCCATATCATCAGAAGGAAGGACTCAACTAGAAAAGACTATAATGCAACAATTGCTCCTTTTCATCCTGGAGAGAAGTGGCCAGTGGAGTGCTACAGGAGTCTTTCCTGGACCCAGTGCTATTCAATATCTTTATTAATGGATGACAGTATTGGGGGCATAGCTATCAAATTTGCAGATGACATGAAATTAGGAGGAGTAGCTAATACCCCAGAGTACAGGATCGAAATTCAAAATGACCTGAATAGACTAGAAAGGTGGGCCAATGCTAACAAAATGAAATTCAACAGGGAGAAATGCAAGGTACTGTACTTAGGGTGGAAAAATGAAATGCACAGATATAGGATGGGGGGGGGGACACCTGGCTGAATGTGAAAGGGATCTAGGAGTCCAAGTCGACCACAAGTTGAACATGAGTCAACAGTGTGATGCGGCAGCTAAAATGGTCAATGCAATTTTAGGCTGCATCAATAGAAGTATAGTGTCTAGATCAAGGGATGTAACAGTGCCACTCTATTCAGCTTTGATCAGGGCTCACCTGGAATATTGTGTCCAGTTCTGGGCACCACAATTAAAAAAGGATGTTAAGAAACTGGAGTGTGTCCAAAGGAGACCAAAATGATGAAGGGTCTGGAAACCATGTCCTATGAGGAGCATCTTGGGGAGCTGGGGATGATTAGCCTGGAGAAGAGATGATATGATAATTCTGTTTAAATACTTGAAGGGATGTCATATTGAGGAGGGAGCAAGCTTGTTTTCTGCTGCTCCAGAGGCTAGGACAAGGAACAATGGATGGAAGCTACAGGAAAAAGAGATTCCACCTCAACATTAGGAGGAACTTCCTGACAGTAATGGCTGTTCGACAGTGGAACACACTCCTTCCTCGGAGTGTAGTGGAGTCTCCTTCCTTAGAGGTCTTTAAGCAGAGGCTGGATGGCCATCTGTCAGGGATGCTTTGACTGAGAGTTCCTGCATGGCAGGGGGTTGGACTGGATGGCCTTTGTGATCTCTTCCAACTCTATGATTCAATGACTATGTTTTTCCCTGAGAGAACTGTCTAGGAATCTCTAGGTCCCCCAGTGCAACTCTGTGGTCAACATCTGCCAGGCATTGACCATAGAACTGCATTGGAGGACCTAGATATTTTTAGAGAGAACATATTAATAAAATCCTTGAATAATCAAAGCTGCAAAAGTCAAAGCTGCAAATGTAGTGGGACGAGTGCATTTGTATATAAGTCTAGAAAGTTTAGTTTAAAAAATGACTGAGTTTTCCATGGATCAATATAAATACTGTACCATAACTTTTATCAAAAGAAAAAGAAAGAAAGAAAGAAAGAAAGAAAGAAAGGGGAAACGAACAATCCCTTTTTCTGAGTGAAGAGGTGAAAGGTTTGTCTATCCCAGTTAAAAGAAACACTGACCCCTCTACTCTCTCCACCACAACACACCTAGGTTTTTTGAATGCCTGGGTGGGAAAATGGTGGTGGTGGCAGCTCTTGGACACTTCTCCTTAAAGGAGTGCCAAGAGAATAAACGTGCACATTTTCTTAGCTCCACTTGAGCTTGATCACCAGCCACACACATCACACAGATACTATTTACAGTACTGTAGTTCCCTCCTCATCCATCCTGAGCACAGGCAGTTATGCTTGTTGACTTATGGCAACCTTAACAACAACATATTATGAGGTTGTGTTACATGCCCCTAAGTTTTCATTCTCAGCTTCAGAATCTCCGTGATAGGATCACCATGTCAGAAACGACTTGAAGGCACACAACAACAACAAAGCTTTATCCTTGACTTATCCATGGGTCATATAAAAACCCATAATTCTGTTCCCCAAACCTGGCCTCAATTTACACCTGAGGTTGAATTATACATCAATATATACTTTAGCTAGTTAGAGGGAGAGAGATATATATGCAGCAGGATATAGTTAGCCACTAGATGATATAGATAATTGCTTGGCTACTTGAAGAACAGTTTCTGCTGTTGGGTTTAACAGGGGTTGTATTTATCTATTTATCTGTGATGGGACAGAGGAATAAGTCTGTTGGCAACTGGTAGTTTTCAAGATGATGTTGTTGTCCATTTCACATTGGGCCTAGTAAGCATAGACTTAGAAGTTGCAATCTTGCAAAAACTGGCACACAGTTAGGTGCTCACCCTTTGGTCTACACCCTCCTGTGCCTCTTCATTGCCTGCCCTTGCAGCTTTTCGTGTTTTGAGACTTAACCATCCACAATGGGAAGATCTAGGGGGGGGGAAATGAACATATTTGGAAGTATGTGTGTACAACTGCATTTACAGATTAAAAGTCACTTTGTTACTTTTAAGAACATAGAATAGTTTTGTTTGGCATAACACTAATAATAATATACATTTTGTTGAGACAATAACAAATTGAATTTCCTTTTTAGATTTTTCATTTTGGGGGGTTACAAATGGAGTTACAAGGCTCTCAGCTGTAAGGAGCCTTTTTGGTTTTGCCCATTTGAGAGCCAACAAAAATAAAACAAAATGTTAAAAGCAGAAGAAATTGTCAATATCACTCAATTAGAAAGAGAAAATTATTTTGTCTCTTCCAGTTCTTCATCATGCTGACCAGACATAGAATCATACATCCAAAACACACTCCAGAAATAATCCAGTTTGAAACCACTTTAACTGCCCCTGGCTCAAATGCTTGGGGTCTGGGGCCACAATAAACTACAGTTCCCAGGATTCCCTAGCACTGAGCCAGGGCAATTAAAGTAGTTTCAAACTGGGTTATTTCTGCAGTGTATTTTGGAGCCTGGAAACATAGAGTTGGAAGAGACCACAAGAGCCATCCCATCCAACCCCCTGCCATGCAGGAATACACAAAACACTCAATAGATGGCTATCCAGCCTTTGTTTAAAAACCTCCAAAGAAGGAAACTCCACTACACTCTGAGGCAGTGAATTGTTCTGCTGAACAGTTCTTACCTATCACTTAGGTGTAATAACAAAAACAATAAAGCAGTCATTCCCATAAGAAAGAAAAGAAAATAGGAAACCAAGAGCAGGAACTACAATGGTTAGTTACTATATATTGTCTTCCCTAAAAGTCTTCCTATTACATCGTTTTAAGAAGTAATTTTGGAAGAATAAATATATAAACTCCTTTTGTTAAACATTTTATACATCATTCTTAAAACATTCCATGATGCATTTTCCCTCTTTATTTTTAATTTTGTCCCAGGTTTTTTTTTGGGGGGGGAGGGGTTTGAGGGAAAATAGAGAAAACTGGTGTTTCGCCCCCTAAATTTTCTTCTCTTTTTTCAGAGTCTTCACATTCCTATTAGCATCTGGGTGGCTGGGCATTTTACAGAGATACTGCTGGTTTAGACCATACACTTACTACGATTACTTGTCCCATCAAATCTAAAAGCAAACAAGCAGTCCAAGTGAAAACCTAATACAGGGCTGATTCATTTGAAGCATGAGCCACTCAGTTTCTCAGCTGGCAGCCCTTCCTCCATCCCAAAACAGGTGTTTCTGGCCCAAGGTGTTCCTCAGCCATTGACCCCATCCATTTTTAGCACTTAGCCTGCCCACGTGCGGAATGTGTTGATGATACCAGACAGAATAAGTCAGGCTTGCTGGGAAAACATCCTGTCTGCTTATCGACGACTACAAATCTGTATTACACAGTCACAGAATAATGTTAGATGTTTTCTAAGACGCACTCTTAAATGTGTTGGGGACAGTTATGAGTTCTTACAGTTTGGCCAGTTCCATATTTGATCTAACTCAGTGGTTCCCAACCTTCTAATGCCATGACCCTTTAATACAGTTCCTCATGCTGTGGTGACCCATACCCATGAAATAATTTTCATTGCTACTTCATAACTGTAATTAAATAGGTGTTTCCCAATGGTCTTAGGCAACCCCCATGAAAGGGCCATTCGACCCCCAAAGGGGTCCTGACCCACAGGTTGGGAACCACTGATCTAACTGAATAGGTGGTCCCTAGTCTTAGTTTCCCAAGTGTTGTGGAACTTCAGCTCCCGCAAGCCTGGGCCAGCATGTGCTTTGTAATCTGTCTGGAAAAAAGGACAAAATAGGGTAAGGCAGATTTAAAATGACAAAATAATACTTTTGAAGGAGTCAGTAACAAAAGATTCCCCTATGAAGTCAGTGGTGACAGCCTCTGTGCTTATTCTCAGTAAATCCCAGGGTCTGTATTGAAACACCAGATGGAACAAATCAATTAACCTTAATTTGATGAATTAAACTTTCTCAGTCATCATCCATGCTAACGTCTACAAATTTTCTCTCCCAATTTCTAATTTTCGAGACTTAACAAGTTCATTCTCAAACCAACTGTTCCAGCCTCTAGGGCCCATTCACACTACACAGTTATAGCATTATGATTCCACTGTAGTCTTTAACAAACAAACAAAAAATTGAATGAAATGTAGGTGTTGGGAGGATGGGAATATAATAAAAAGAGACTGAAGAGCAAGATGAGTTATCCAAGGCCTGGACTAGTTACATTTAAGGACCTGTTTACCCCATTGACTTCAGTGGAATGAATAAAGCATCTGTTTTTCACACTCCCACTGAAAGTGGTGAGATTCAAGAACACCACTTGGGCCATTCAGGCATATAGAGCATTGCTTGATGTAAAAAACAGTAGTCAGGCACCTATAGTTTTAGATGCTCTCTGCAGAAGCAGAAATTCAGAATTTGGACAAGAAGAGTTTTCAGAATGATTGAGAAAGATTAGGATTGCCTTATTTCTGATACTTTTTTTAACCTCAGCTTTCTAATCAAAATATTCAGTGCAGCTAAGAAAAAATGGTGATATGTGTATATAATATAAAGTGTTTATCCATCTGTTGTTCTACAGAATCCTCATGTTTGAGCAGAGAGTCACTCAACACTCGTTGTTTTAGTTGGCAGAACCAAAACCAGGCTGTAATCAGGTTTTAGATCTGACCTGCCAATGTCTTCAAGTATCTCCTGAACAAATACTTCAGAGTTTGTATTTTGTTTTGCTCTAAAATTGACATTTATGAATACATTTTGACCAAACTTGATATTTAGGCCGATGTCGGAAATAATTTTATTCAAGTTTGGAACTAATTGGGTTGCCATGGGTCAAGACTAACACGAAGGCAGTTAACAATAACAAAAAACATAATGCCACTGCTCCATACCTTTGTACATAAGTCCACTCCATTTATGCATCATTCTGTGTGTAAGTCTATTTCATTTTCTAAAAAGTAAAAAACATTACATCCAGTGGGGTGGGATGCAGTCCTAAATCTTTTCCAGCTGACAATGTTGAGTTTGGTCTGGCTGTGATACTTCCCTTTCTTTCTACTCTGAAACACCCCACATCCCTTTTTATCCCACTTTGAGCACTGAAAATGAGTTATTCATTGTTCAGAACTAGAGAGTGAACTAGAAACATACCATGCAGAAGTATTTACCCCTTCTTTCACTTTTCTATGCTTTCTTTGTTTACAATGTGGAATTGAAATGCACTTAATATAAAAAGAAGAGGAAACTTGAAAGCACTGTATATGAGGCTGAGTCATAGGTGAGCTATCTGAACCTATCAGTCACCTTGGTACTGACTTGTTGAAACAGCTTTACTGGCTACCAGTCTATTTCTTGGTACAATTTAAATTTCTGCTTATAATGTGTAAAGCACTGTACAGCTGTGGTCTGGATTATCCGAAAGGCTGCTTCTCCTCATATGAAGCTAGAGTGCTAAGACCATCAAAAAGGAACTTCTGTCAGGCTCTATACTTGGGAGAAATATTGAGTTAAATTTTAAAAATGGACCAGAATACTTTTTTGCCTATAACTACCATGCTGGTAAGGGATGCGATAGCTCAGTGGTTAAGATGCTGATTCTGATGATTGCAAGGTTGGCAGTTCAAGATCCAAGCGCTGCGTGCCGCAGTGACCTCCTGTCACTAGTCCCAGCTTCTGCCAATGTAGCAGTTTGAGAACATTTAAAAGTGCAAGTAGGTACCACTTTGGTGGGAAGGTGACAACATTCTGTGCAGTTGTGCTGGCCACATGACCACAGAATCATCTTTGACAATGCTGGCTCTTTGGCTTAGTAAAGGAGATGAACAACCTTGTGCTCTTTCATTGGGCTCTTCTAGTCTGAGCTGTACATTTGGGTATGTGTGCATGTGTGCAAAATAAGTCTCTGCATGTGCATGATTTCCCCTCCCTACCCTCCTGGATAGATTGTGGGGAAGCACTGGGGCTGGGAGGGAAAGGATAAGGGTTGTGCATTTTTCAAGCTTAGAATCATAGAATTGAAAGAGACTGCAAGGGCCATGCAGTCCAACCCCCCTGCCATGCAGGAAATTTAAACCAAAGCCTCCCCGACAGATGACCATCCAGCCTCTGTTTAAAGACCTCTAAGGAAGGAGACTCCACTACACTCCAAGGGAGTTTGTTCCACTGTTGAATAGCCCTTACTGTCAGGAAGTTCCAATGTGTCGTTACAGTTGGGCTGAGTTCATCTGGAGCCTTTTTAAAAAAGAGAGAGAGAGAGAGAGAGAGAGAAGAAATGCCACTGCTGGCTCTGGTTGCTATTTCTTTTCTTTCAGCTATCTCATTTTGTCCTAACTTGGCACAGCTTGAGATTGAGCAGTGACGATGACTGACACATAGCGAGGTGTAATATTTGGAAAGTGACTGAATGGGAAGCAAAAAATAGCAACAGGTTAAGGAAGTAAAAGTAGCAAGCTGGAAACATGTTGCTATGTGGTTGAAAGAAATTGCAAAGGAGCAATCCTCTGCGTGGGAGTTGGGGGATTGGAAGCAGACAGGCTCTGAAGAATTACTATTAAAGAGGGCTTACACAACTGCATGGTTGTGCCTGTGGATGTGACTGGCATGCTGACCAAAGGGACAGGACAGGAGAAATAAAAAGCACCATTATCCACAAAATGCTCTTGTGTTTAACCAATATTTTCTGTCCCTCTGACGCTTCCCACCACAATAGCTGCCTTCTAAATACACCCTAGTGAATATGCATGTTTGAGGCATAATAGTCTATTGTGCCATTAAAAGGCAGCAAAGTAATTTTAAATAGCAATCAGAAAATTACTATTGGTAAATGTTTGGTAACATAAAGAGAGTTTAAACAAATGTGAACAACCCTCTAACATCAGATTATCTTCACTACAAACACTGTCATCTCATGGAATTCAGTTACTTAATTTACATCCTGCCTTTTCCACAAGAGCTGAACTCATGGTAACACTTAAAACCTAGAATTTACAGTGGGTCCCAAAATATCTAAATGTATTGATTTGGGTTTTGAAATGTATTATGCTCCTGGTTTTAAAGCTTGAGGTTTCATAAGGAACTAAATATTTATGAATCAAATCTATTAAGCAAGTCTTGAGCTAGTCACCAGTAAGGCTAGTGATTGAAGTTCTTATGGAGTAGGCACTTGGTAGAGATGGCATATAGCCCAGACTTCACCAGGATTCTGTTCTTGGTTATTCGGTAGTCCTTTGGCCCCCTGAGCTATATTATAAACTTTTTTTTCCCCTGTGAAACAGTTCATTTTGATTAATTTACATTAAAAATAAAATACAGCATAAACTATCCAAATATTCAGAAAATATCATGCACAGAGCAGGCTTAGATTCAGAGGAAGGAAGAATGAAGACAGAACATCAGCAACCTAAGATATGCAGATAACACCATTCTACTAGCAAAAAACAAAGAAGACTTTGAACAATTATTACAGAAAGTCAAAAGACGAAAGTGCTAAAGTAGGCTTAACATTGAACATTTAAAAAATCAAAAATAATGACTACAGAAGATCTACATTCATTCATCCTACAAGCTTCATTTATATACAGCTTCATACCGCCTAAGCAGTGTCTAAGTGGTTTACAACTGTCCTAGATGACAAGAAAACCAAAATAGTCAAAATTTTCCCCTACCAAAGTCAAACATTGCTCAGAACTGAGACTGCAGCCAAGAAATCCTAAGACATTTTGTGAGACTTTTAGCCTTCTCTATCAGAGAGCTCTGGTGCCTCAACAAACTTCAAATCTCAGGGTTCTATAGGACAGGCCATGACAGTTAAAGTGGTGTCAAACTGCTTTAATTCTGCAGTGTGACAGCAACTCCTGTCAAAGCTAGAGTAGACCCACTGAATCAATCAGAATTTGTTAATATTTATGCGATTTTCACTGATTTAGTGGGTCTATCGTAGTTTGGACTTGCATTTGGATTTGGGCCTGAGACATCAGGGTCCTGCACATATAATAAACCTAATGCATATTATTTATATTCAGATAACCATATTTTGCTGTTTAGATTATCAGTCAATGAGAGGGTGTGGAGAAATATGAACATTCTCTAAGCAGTTGAATGTTTCTTAGGTCCTTTTACAAAATGACAACAGTTTTTAAATCTAAGGGGCTGTTTGTTGATAGTTTATTTTCATTTTCCAATATAGCAATGTTAATTAGCCTTTCATGATCCATGCTGTTCCTCAAGTAAGTGTGTGAGGAGTTTTTTTTATTGCAATCCATTGCTTTTGTAATTGGGAATAAAAGGAATAAAGAGGTGTTAAATACAGCAATATTTATTGATGGACAAACATTCATAGGCTGGTACTACAAAGTAAATCCTCACCACTATCACTACCATTCAAACCATTTGTGAGAGATTCATTCTTTCCATTCCAAGGTAGTCCTGTAGCACAATGGATGGAGTAGAGGCTGACCCTAATAAATGGTAGAATAGCATTGGAAAGCTGCCAAGGGTTGCAAGCTTATATTGACTTTTTACAGGACCATGGAGGGCTGCCTGCCTCCATGCACCCACCGTCCAGTTTTTAAACTTTTGTTGTTGTTAATTGCCTTGAGTAGATCTTGACCCATGGCAACTCATGGCAACCCTGTTGGCGAGACATCTCCAAAACTCCCTGTCCGCCACTGTTCTGCTTAGTTCATGCAAAGTCATACCCATGAGCTCCTTAATAGGGTCCATCCATCTAGCATTCAGACTTCCTCTCTATCTATTTCCCCCCACCTTTCCTAGCATTATTGTTTTTTCCAATGAGTTGTACCTTCTCATGATGTGTCCGACATATGACTGCCTCAATTTTGAATCTTGGCTCCCAGGGGTATTTAAGGCTTGATCTGCTCTAGGAACCATTTGTTTGTCTTTTTGGCTGTCCACAGAAACCTCAGCACTATTCTCCAGCACCACATCTTGAATTAATTGATTTTTCTCTTATCGTCTGTCTTAACTGTCCAACTCTCACATCCATACATGGTAATAGGGAGTACAATGCTTGTATGATTTTAAACTTTACCCCCAATCTTTTAAATTAAAGGTGCCTCCATATACCTAGGGGATATGGGGAGGCCACTTTGCTGTGCTTTCAATAAACCTCTCCCTTGATTGTTCTAGGCCCAGAAGAAATTAAAAAAAAAAAAGGGGGGGGGGGATATTTGAGGCCTGTGGGTATGAGGCTTGTGGGCTGCAGTTTCCCTTCTCCTAACATAGAATGTGGCTGTAAATAATAGAACCATAGAGGTAGAGGGAACCCTAAGGGCCCTCTTATCCAACTCCCTCCCAGTACAGGCATCCATTGAATAGTGGGCCTTAAGCCTCAGTGAAGGAGAGTCCAACACCTTCCAAATATGTTGGTATCTCTTACCAACAAGAGTTCTTCCTAATGTTCAGTAAGAATCTCTCGCAATTTGAATCTACTGGTTTGAGTCTTATATTCTGGAGCAGGCAAAAATAAGCTCAATCCATCCACCAAGTGATACACCTTCAGATAGTTTAATATGTCTATCATATTACTTCTTAATCTTTTATTAGCTAACCTATACACACCCAGCTCCCTAAGTCTTTCATCATAGGTCTTGGCTTTCTGACCATTAACCGTATTGATGACACTCCTCTGGACTATCCTTAACAGTGTTGCAGGTGAGACCTGAGCAAAGCAGAGTGGTCACATATAACTGGAAGAGATGGCTATCCAGTCTGTTTAAAATCCACCAAGGAATGGAATCCACCACTTTCCTAGAACATGCAAACACCTTCCTTATTCTAGATATTTGTCTCAATGCCTGTATTGCCTCCTTACTCCAAGCTGCCTTCTGCATTGGTGCTTGCCAGTTCAGAGCATGCGCGCTGAGGAACATGTGCCTCCACTACAAGCAGTTCTGGACATCTCTGGCAAGTGAGCCAAAAGGTGAAAAAGAAATTGTTTGTAATCTCAGAAATGGTACCATTATTTTCTTAATCTGGACACTACACAGACTATAGAGGGGCTGTAGTCTCCATAAATTGAAAGCTGCTTTTACCCCCTGTGTAAAATATGCTGCTGTCCAGCCAACACACTCTTTTGTATTAAGCAGTGTTTAAAATTAAGATTGCTACATTAGAACACATCTGCTTCTTAGTCCTCAATAAACATGCATGTTGAATTGCCCAAATGGGCTACAAGGAGGGGGGGGAGGGATAAAACTAAATTCTAAAAACACATCTTTCACAGGGACACACTGACTGACCTTTTGGCCTTGTATAATTCTTAGCACCCTCTTCTCTTTTTCTTGGGTTTCATTGGCACTATCTGCATGGGCCAATTAAATTGGCCTCCCTCGGTCCGTAGTCTCTCAGCATGGAATCTGGATGATGCACGGCCCAAACCTCAAGTCTGGCATAAACAATCAGGATGACTTCCAGTCCATTCAGTGCCAAACTCAACAGCAATAGCACCTACATTTCTATACCACTTTATAGTACTAAGCACTCATTTACAGTCTGTAAGCCAATTGCCCCCAACAAGCTGGGTACTCATTTTACTGACCTATGAAAGGGTGGAAGGCTGAGTCAACCTGGAGTTCCTCAGGACTGAACTCACAATGTTTTGGCTGCCATACCGGCATTTAACCACTTTGCTACTAGTCCTGCATGCTGTTGTCCATTTCCTGCTTGCCTCAGGAAAAAGCTAGGGTTCGATCCCAGTTCATTTCATTTTTAACCAACCCTTCCTTCAATGTGTTCATGTTTCCCAGAATTCTAAAATCATGATAACATATTGCTTTTCTAAATGTGGGGACAAAATAAATTATCTTGGTTTTCAATTTTGGAAAATATGAACTACACCACATAGAAAAATAGTGGTGTTAGTATCCATTTAAATTTTTATGCCAATATTTTATTTTTCTGTACATATGTCAAAGTCTGCTCTGTTTTAGAAACTAGGCATGCACCATGAACTCCTTATGCCTCCCACTCTTAGAATCACTTATGTTGCAAATCTGCATATGTCAGTTGCTTCAGAAATATCAGCCTATATATTATCTGCATTTTTTGAAAAGAGCCAATATCCTAGAGGCTGTTTTAATAACAGGAAGAGGAGGAATCAGATACACCGCCTTAAGGTCTTTGAAAGTTGGTGGCTCCCCTTGAAAGATCTCCTGCCAGTCCTTTCTTTGGATGCATAGTGGTCAGTTTTCAAGCACAGAAGAAGCTCTATATGTTCCCTCTTTTAGTCACTTTTACATCTCCTGATCCAAGCCACACCACACTACATAGACTACAACTAAAAATTACATTAACATTTCTTGCTTACGTATGTGATTATGGTATGTCTTGCTCCAGATAACACAAAATCTCAGTCTCCAATTGTATGCACATTTTCCTAACTTGGAATAAAAAAATATACATAGGAGGATCCTACTTGTAAACAGAGACTGAGGAATTGGGATTAAAGGAGTTCTCCCACGCATACTCATTTAGTTTTTGAGCCAGATAGTTATTCGTGTTGCACAGCCTCTCTCCAAGCACTTAAAATAGCATTCTGTGCTGCTGCCCCACACCACAAATCTCAATATTTTCATTTTGTTTCATAGTATTTCTTTCATTATTTTCTAATTAAAATTTTATTGAGTTTTTACAATAAAACACATAAAGTCTCTAGAACAATGACAAAAACAACAATTAATTACAAGGGCCAAGGGTATATATCTGATGAACAGTTATTCTGTAGCAGAATAAAAAAAATAGTTCTCAGCAAGAGCCAGAGAGTCTGGCTTGTCATTTCTCTAACATCCGACAAGCAAGGCTTTAAGTTCTTTAGAGACTGGGGGCTTTAGTGATGTTCATATAAATCTGGTGCTCCTGGGGGTCTTTGGAAGCTTCACATGGCAGTTTCTAGCTATTTTTGGTTTGTGGGGTGGAAGCTGTTTGAATTTTGGGGAACTGCAGGGTCTTTGGGTCTTGCAGGACTTCAGCAGAGGGCTTTAGGCCCCTCTTGTGGCATGTGGAATATACTTTCCTTACCCTGCCATCGAGAATGGCTATATATATAGTAAGCATTGGAAAACAAAAAGGATGGGGGAGTTTTATGTACACAGAGGCCACCTTATCTGGACTGTGCTAAGAATGATGCACACTGACCCTCTTGCTCATTGTCAATGGGCCTCTAATGACACTTGCTTCCTACAGGTATGCAGATAGTGGATCTGCTGCTATCTGCAACAGCTTGCTCATGTTTGGAAATCAAGGTTGATACAACTACCCATCTCACTCTTAGTGCATCTATCTGTAGCCCATTCACACTAATCAGGTATAACTCTGATCCCATTCGAACTGCCATGGCTGCATCCTCTTCCATCCTAATGTCTGTAGTTTAGAGAGGCACCAAAGGTGCTCTTTGGCTGAGAACTCTAAACATCACTCCCTAAACTGCTGATTCTCAGGATTTCATGGGAATTTGGCCTGGCAGTCAAAGTGGAATCATAGCGCCAGAATTGTGTAGTGTGAAAAGGCCCATGTTGAGAGATATGCAGGCTTGCAACATGCCACTCCCAAGTTCTTCTGGAGGTTAAGTGGACAATGGACCCGTTATTCATTAGCAGCTGTTCCTGGAAGGCAACTCAGAAATAAGAAAGCAATAGAGGAGGTGTTGTAATTGCATAAGAAAGCACCAAACAATTCTCAGTCTAGCTGATATCAACAGCAACAGGGACTATGAAAAATCAACAACCTTCTATTCTCAACAATGCACTTGTTCAATCATCTTCAATTACTTCTTTCCCCTTGATTTCAGCTGCTTCCTCTTTTTGTTCAGTAGATTGTTCAGGGGAATTTATTCCTGCATTTTCCTGTGTGTCTTTTCCTAGATCTTTCCATTTCTAGTTGAGTGGGGAACAGGTTGTAACTCTTCCCCATCAGCAGATCTACTTCTGATGAAGAGCTTCTGCAGATCTGCTGGCTACGGAAAGCTCCAACCTGTTTTTCCAAATGGTAGGTTGGCAACCTCCCACAGCTGAAGGATTTATTAATGAATAAGCCCAGCAGCCCACTCATTACTATCTTTACTGGTGGAGTGGGCTCCAGCCTGCCCCTTAAACCAACAAACTGAAATATTTTGCAGCCAGCACATCTGCTCCAATGAAGGATCCATCCACAGGCTACAACATTTCCTTGGAGACGATCCATTGGCTGATTTATAGGCTGTCTATACTCTGAATGGGAAAATGCAACAGTGTCAAAAACACAAATATAAAACTGTTCCAGTTTAAATAAAACAGACCTTTCAAGTATTAAAATTCCACCTTTTATGAATTGCTTCAAAGCGCCTCTTATGCAGATTTATTTGGGATTTGAATATGTTGGGATTTAGGATGAGCTTTGTGGCTCATTTTGTACAAGCAATCTATCTTGGATGAAATGGAGAACCATGACATTCAGTGAGAAAGCAGGTTTATGAGCAAACTGACTGGTAATTTCATTGTCAAGAATACCTGTGCCAGCCTCTTGTAAAATTAACTCTGACCACTTTACAGATTTGGAACCATTCTGTCTATATTCAGTTCTGACAAGTTACCCATCAGGACAATCAAATTTAGTGGCACTCGGGTTTCTTTCAGCACATTCTATAGCTTTTCATGATCTATGGCATCAACGGCTTTCCTGTAGTGAATAAAACACATGTAGATTTTCTTTTGAAATTATCTGGTGTGCTCCATTATCCATCATATATTTGCATTGTGGTTCTTAGTGCCTCTCCCTTTCCTGAATATAGTGTTCATCTTGGATTTTTCGCTCCATGTATGCTAGTTGTCTTCGCTGTAGAAATTTGAGCATGATTTTATTTGCGTCAAAAATTAGTGTAGTGGTCCTGTAGTTACTGCAATGTGAGAGAAATTAAAATGGGCAGACAAATCCATCTTGTCCCAAAGCTTTGATCTCTGAAGTCTTAAAAGTATGCCTTTGGGCCCCAATCTGTTCAACCATTTTAGTGTTGAATTTTGGTTTTGATTATATTTTGGTTGCTCTTTCTTTTTCCTAAAAAGCTTCCTACCTTTAAGAGTTACATAACGGGCAGGTACAAAATGCTCCTCTCCATTCTGGGTTTTAGCTGTACCTGTTCATTGTGGATGGTGCAGATGGGTGAAAACGTATTTGTTCAGTTTGAAGAATTTACCAAACTCACAGTGTGGATATGTGGTATGGAAGAACTTGAGGTTTAAAAATTTTGGATGTGTAAAGAAGTGAAACAAGATTTTTTCAAATTCAGACTTGCATTTACCATTAGCTTAACTGGGACTCTACTCTAAAGAGAGAGAGGGGGGAGTGATTTGTTTTGTCAGGGCTATAAAAATGCATAGCCTGCACAAAAAGTTGTAGGTACAGTGGTGCCTCGGGTTACGAAAGTAATTCGTTCCGCGGCCGCTTTCGTAACCCGAAAAGCCTTAGTAAGCCGAATTGCCATAGGCGCTAATGGGGAAAAGCCGCGATTCCGTGCGAAAAAGCCGAAAAAAGCACCAAAAGTTTTTTCGTAACCCGAAAAAACATTCGTAACCCGAAACAATAATTCCCTATGGGATTTTTTCGTATCCCGAAAATTTCGTAACCTGGGTATTTCGTATCCCGAGGTACCACTGTATGTATGTATATATGTATGTCAAATTATAGCAACTGACTTCATGTTGTGCATTACTTTTACCTCCTGTGAAAGAGCTTCCCTGTGCATAGAAGGTAGAAAGCCAAACGGTTAAATTAATATCTTCTCTTTGGCCCACAAATTTATTTCTTACAAGGTTATTTTTAGGGTAAGAAGGAGTATTCAAAAATCTTTCCATCCACAGCCCAAAGTGATATAGTCCAGAGAAAGTTTTATGGCTTGATTCTGTTGATTGTGTCAACCAGCCCTGAAGAAGGAATTAAAGGTGTGTGAGAATTGCTCTTTCAACCAGTATGTATTACAAAAAGATAACATCACTGATTAAATAGAAACTACAGTGATGAGGTATTAATTGGAAAATAATCCAGCTGAACATTTTTAGGGATGTTTCATATATTAGAGCAGCCTTTAGAGCAAATAGTGCAGAGAATATGATTTGACCCCTTGGACTAGTAAAAGGCTAGTTGGTTGGCCATTCTGTTTTAATAGGTTTGAAGGCATTCCAGATAAAAGGGCTAATGAATCCAGCAACTGTTTACATGTCTTACAGCCACTGCTTGGAGCCATGAGCTTGGAGCAGCTTTTGTTGTTCTTGTGAGTCTCCACAAAATGATGTAAGAGGACAAATTTTTCTCCAAAGGCCAATTAATTTCCATTTTATTGGGCAACAAACCTGTTTCTCTGACAGAGATTATGGTGGAAAATATACCCACTTCCAAGAATTTGTAAACCTCAATTGAAAATTAGGTCTCATATATTTATTTGTACTATTGGTTTTTAAAATAAATGGCAGTGATGGTATAAGTAATCAGTGTGTCATATGGCTGATTTGAAGGATAACCACTGCTAAATACAACACTTCAAACAAATGTAATTGTGGAAAATGTTATTTGAAAAATTAACATTCTGGATAACCATCTTGGAAATAAAAATGATTATTCTGCATTCCTCCTCCTCCTACATATGGATATATTTACTTCAGAGACACCCTGCCAGTGTAGCTATGCTGTATGCTGGGCAGATAGTGGATTCCTTCTACTTCCGATGGTGACCTCAAGATTGATCTCTTTTAAATTCTGGCAGCTATGTTCATTGCTATGCCAAGTGTGCTGGACTGCATTGAAATGACATATAAACAAAATGGGTTCAGATGTACAGCTTAAAATGGAATAGCAATAAAAGTTTCTTAGCCAAACATTTAATCACCAGGGAGCTCTGCAAGGAGGTGCAAAATGGCATTCTTAAGTGTATCACTGTTTTTGTAAAAAAAGAAGTATTGTCCTTTTCTACATCTGCTGTTTCTTTTCCATTTGGATCCAGCAAAAGGAAAACTGACCTCTGTTTTTGTTTTCTTCTTCAAACCATAGGTCAGACTGACACTGCATTTCCTGTGAGAAGCAGAGACTTCAAGTAGAATCTAATGACAAGTAGAAATGCTGGAGTTGTAAAATAACTCTTGTCCATTTCCCACTCTCTCTCTCTCTCTCTCTCTCTCTCTCTCTCTCTCTCTCTCTCACACACACACACACACACACACATATATATCTTCCTACTCATATATAATTGACTCACCTAGCAAAGGCGTATTAAAATGTGTCTGGTTTTAATCTTTCTTTCTTTCTTTCTTTCTTTTTAAAGCAGAGGCAAGTTCAGTTTGAAAGTTATTTTAATTGTATGCCTTCTCTTTGGAAAAAGGGTGCAAATATTTTGGCTTGAATGTGGTGGAATATTTCAGCTAGATTCATAGACAAGAAATGGGAAGCCCCTCTCTCTGTTTGTGTGTGCATGTGTAAAAACTTCACTCTTCATAGAAAGCTATTTGCAGAATGAACAGCTAACCTTGTTTTTGATATAGGCCATGAGTGTGTAGGGCTTCTCTTCAGTATAAATAGCCAGTTGTTTAGCAGTCAGCTGAAGAAAAGGCTGCCTGCAGAGCTTTTGGAGAAGAATTAGGAAATTCCTCTAAGATACTGTTCCATTAACTGGCCTTTGGTACACAAAGCTTCCTTGATTTCTTTTAATTTTACATTTTAAACCTTAGGCTTTTGTGCACCTTGGGTATATTTTAGGGATGTTAAGATTTTGTTAGTGTGTGAATTTCAACAATTTATGAAAAGGAGCTTCTCTCTACCATGGCTAGGGTTGCCAGATCTGAGGGCCTACCCTAAATCTCCAGTTTTCATGGGTCATCTCCAGGTGGGAGATAATTGTGCAAATGCTCCCAGGCAGGAAGAAAAGTCTCTCTGTGTGTAAATTTTCAGCCAGTTAGTGGAGCAGCAACATGTTGCAATTTGCAAAGAATCTCCAGGGAGCCTGTGTCTTTATTTAGCTTGCTCCTTTCCTCTCTGTCATTGTGGCACCAGGGCTTGTTCTCTGCTCTGTTCTCTGCTTAGATAGAAGCAAGTAGGCTAGAATAAAGGTTCCTTGCCCCATCTCATTCTGTGGATTATTTACCATGAGGACTTAAATAAACTTAATAGCCATTCCTTCATTCCCTGGAAATTGTGGTTTTGTGAGTGACACCAGGGACCCTTAAAATTTTTTTCAGTACTCTCATGAAACTACAACTCATTGTATTGTTTCTATTCATTGAACCAGTGTGAGAAGAGAACAAATGACATTTATTTATTTATTTATTTGGGTCCAAATTGGGAGGAAGGCAAAATATAAATAAAATAAAGTACAGTGGACCCTTGTTATATGCTGGGGTTCGGTTCTAAGATCCCAGTGGATAACAAAATCCATGTATGCTCAAGTCCCATTAAATATAATGACATAGCAAAATGGTGTCCCTTAGAAAAAATGGAAAATCAAGGTTTGATATTTGAAATTTATACTTTTTTTAAAAAACATTTTCAAAACATGAATGCTTGACTCCGTGTATAAGAAATCCGTGTATAAGAAGGGCTGACTGTAAAATGAAATTTCTATATGATGCAGGCTCCTACTTGAGAAGAAACCTCTGGACTGACTATTTGGGGAGCGAGCAATCAAATCTGGGGGAACCTATATTTCCAATTTTCTGCTTTCCACGCCACTTATATTTAGTGGCCGAATGTGCTTTTCAGACACAGGGTACAAGAAAACTTGCACTGAAGGCATTTTGATTGGCCTTCTAAACCCTAAGCAAGGTGGTGACTTTTCCCTACCATTATAAAAACATGCCTATCATACTAAAAAGAGAACAAAACATAATTAAACTTTGTTTTGATGCAAGTTTTCCAGTCTTGTCCCTGTTCACTCCATGCAAACTAAACAATCGTGCATAGCCCACAAACTTCAAAAGCATGGACCAATAATCATACAGGAACATTTTTATTTGAAAATGTCCCACCTTCTAAAAATCTTAGGGAAGAAAGAATGTCATCTCATCTAACTAGGGCTCATTGTTTTCTGTTTCTGTGCTTTATGATGTATTTTCCTACTGTCCCAATGACAATTCTGCAGTTTTACTTTCAGTGGCATGCTTTGAATCAGGTTTAGGTCAACTTGCCACATTATTGAGATACAGTGGTACGATATATAACCCCACTATTTCATCCTGTCTTAAATAGCTGTCTGTTGATGCAATGCTGGGCCATTAGATGAACTCTTACCTAATTCGTTGTAGTTCATGTTCCACCATATTTCCAGTGCTGGTTGAAACTGGAATTCTTGCCTCCTCCCTTCCCAAAGGGATCATTTTTTGGCTGCAATAGTTAAAATACCCTATTTTCATTATTCTGCTTTCTAGTCCAGGTGATGTCATAATTTCCACTGAAACCCCTTAGTTTCAGAGGGGCTTATAATATTGGCCATAAAATGGTTCACTCTGCAGAAAATTGGCACACAATGATAAAACTATTTGACCATTTATATAAACATGCAGAGCACAGCTCAACATTTTTTAAAGAGTCTTTTCTACCTATTGCTATCCTTCCACCCTCTAGAACAGCTTTCCCCCAATGCAATTTTTCTGGTTTACCAAAAGTTTCCACTTTGGAATAAAAGTAACAAGTAATTTTCCCTGCCAAAACTTGGTTGGAATCTTCCAAATCAGCAATATTTTTGTTGTCCTATTAAAGGCTTTATGTTGGTGTGTGATTATTTCTATGGTTGATCTGGGCATCTTTCAGCTATACTTACTGTACAGTGCTATGTGTGAGTTCAGTGAGGCTCATTCCCATGTAAATTAGCAATGGGGCACCCCTTTAATATTATTAATAATAATAGTTTTAAAAGAAGGTAGTGGGAAATGTTGATCAATACATTGGTCCAAGGAGTATGGTGGCACCTACAGAAGTCTAAGATCAAGGATGGGAAACCTGTGGCCCCCCAGAAATTGCTCATCTACAAGTCTTATTATACCTGACAACTGGTAATAATAATAATAATAATAATAATAATAATAATAATAATAATAATAATAATAAATGCCAACTTAATTCTT
The DNA here is from genome assembly GCF_019175285.1 of Sceloporus undulatus. Lineage (NCBI taxonomy): Eukaryota > Metazoa > Chordata > Lepidosauria > Squamata > Phrynosomatidae > Sceloporus > Sceloporus undulatus. The sequence continues at coordinate 154,970,143 of NC_056524.1, read as the reverse complement.
CAGGGGAAGTGTGACCTCATCAAGTATGGGTTGGGAAATCTCCTTCCACCGACCGGGGCACCTATCACGAGCACCTCCATTTTCTCTGGATTCAGCTTGAGTTTGTTTTCCCTCATCCAGACCATTATTGACTCAAGGCAGGCATTCAGAGGAGAGATGCCATCCTTAGTCACTGCAGCAGTTGGAGACATAGAGAATTGAATTTGGGTGACATTGGCATGGTTATGCTGGCTACGGTTGATAAGAATTGAAAACCAGCAATATGCGGTGGGGCAGATGTTCCTCACATCTGCATTAGAACTCTCTTCTGTCAGGTCATCCCTATGTTTGTGCATGCACTCCTGTTTCAGATACATTGCAACATGTAGCCCATCATAGGCCCTGCTATATGTTATATATACTTGGTAGAATTCAAAGACATAGCCATGCATCTGAGGAAGTAGGCACAAGTATACAAAAGCTCATGCTACCAGCCTCTTTCTTCCAGTTAGTCTCAAAGGTGCTACAAGATACTGATATACTTGGCAATTACCTATTCTGCACTGTGTTCTGAAGCAGGCTGGGTTAGTAAGATGACCTTAAAGAAGGTAAAAAGAATGTGCAGTCTGCAAAAGTTATATACTCGACTATAAGTCGACCTCATGTATAAATTGAGGGTAGGTTTTGGGCCCAAAATTATGGATTTTGAATTTGATAAGACTCGTGGATAAGTTGAGGGTAAAACTTAGGGGCATGTAACAAAGGATGATGTAAAGGAAAAGGATGCCAAATAAACTGTTTGTCCTCATCCTAAAGGATGGATGGATGAGAGAGAAGAGAGGATCCATTCTTATTTTTGGTGCTCCCAGGATGGACTAAGATGTCGCCTTTTAGCACTTTGTTCAGAGAAATGGGATGTCTCCCTTTATAAGTGTTAAAGTACAGTACTTACATTGACCTGTGGATAAGTTGATCCAGTTTTTTTAAGTCAATTTGTTGACTAAAATTTCTAGACTTATACATGAGTATATACACTAATTGTACTTACTGTAGGTACTGCAATTCAGATACTTCAGGTTGAAATAAAAGGCCATATCTCAGTGACAGAATGCATGCCTTACAAGCAACAGGTCATGGGTTCAGGCCCTGTTCTATCCAAATGGGACTGGGTTACACTGACTGAAACTGGTGAGTTGTTGACCGTCCATGTGGACCCACAAGAAAACTCTTACATGTTCGTAGTGGATTTTTCTGTATCTGTAGCTATATTCTTCTGTAACTGTGAGTGACCTCTCAACTAGGCATGGGTTTAAGAACATTTTTGAATTCATTGCATGCAGCTGACCAGTTCTTTCATTTCCACAAAACAGAGGCAGGGTCCTTGTTCCAGAGTGGGGCTGTAACTTGGGTGGAGTAAAATTTTAGTAGCTTTAGAGGAGATTGTCAGTGGGAAAACTGAAAAGACTCCTGTGATGACTTCTTTTATTTAAAATAAACAAAATGATATGCAGTCAGGCGTACACAGTTAAAGCATTCCCTTCAACTCATGTTTAGATTTGACCTTGAGCTTCCTCTCTTGAAACATAACAGTGGAACGAAAAGCTGCTTCATGTATCTGCATAGGAGAATATGTGTAAGAGAAAGTGAATGAAAGCAGCCTCTAGAAGCAGGGAGAGGTTTTTGGAAGAAGCTGACAGTACTTTGAGACTTTCATAGGATTTTCTCTTTTCATAATTTATTATTAGAATGATTTCCCCTTTGTAAAGTACCACCATAAATAGTCACCCTTGTGGATTGCATGAATCACAAAGATTTCTCCAGTGAGTGATGGGCCAATCCTGAAAGCACTTCCTTATGAGTAAGCCCCTCCAGTCCTACTATGACTACAAGTAAGAAGAAGAGAAATGACCAGGTTTCCAGCTATGCTGTGGACTGGTTGACAGTGTAGTTAGAGTAGCCATTTGGCAATTTCTTTTTGGTTGCTTTTAAAAATCTGTACCTGGGCCAGGTAAAAGCTCAGTCCGTAGTTATATTTTCCACTGCTCAGGTCAGAATCCAAAATCTAGGCAAACTGTTTATTGGGAAAGGGGAAGGAAGCAGGCAAAGCCAAGCAAGCAGCAGGAAGGGTAGGAGCTGGGTTCATCTGGAGGGCAGTAGGAAAATTGCCAAGCCAGCAATATGAAGAAACTAGGATTTCAGGGAACAGCAATAGCAAAGCAGGAAATCTTTGTTCAGGTGCCTTCACAGCAGCCAGTCCAGATTCTAGCTTCAGAGAGGGAATTTAACATGGAAAAAAAGAGACTTAAATTTCCTTTCCTCACTTGCTGCGATCATGACAATCACCCTTTCCTGCCAGTTGATGCTTAAAGTAAAAACAAAGATGTGTTTAACTTGATTCATTCATTTATTACGGCACACAGCCAGCACATTAACTTAATGTATATCCTGGTCCTCCATTTATACTGTTAGCAGACAAATGGTAAAAGTTTTTCCTTCTATGATTTCAGATTTTATTATTTTTAGTCTGCTTTTCTCCCAGTGCAGGACTCAAGGCATTATACACCAAGGTTAGGAAAAGATACAAGTAAAAACCTGATGACAAAAAAAAAAGTTTTAACTGCACCACCAAATTAGCTATCATATTAAAAGAACAACAATTTAAAAAAGCATTTAAAACTTACTTAATTAAAAAATTCAAACAACTTTTTGTATAACCATTTACTCACCAAATGGATGTTTAAATATAAAGACCTTAATCTGCTGTTGGAAAGATAGCAAGGAGGGCAAGCCTAGCTTCCCACAAGATGGAATGCCATAACCTCAGAGTAGCCATGGAAAAATCTAATGTGTCCTTGGAAACCAGGCTGTGACAATGGTGGGTTCCAAGGATCTTAATACATGGGCAGGCAGGTTCATATGTGGAGATGTGTATGCTCTTTCAGATGGTCTTGACAGAAGCTGTATAGGTCAAAGCCAACACTGATTTTTTTTCTCTTGGAAATCAATCAGTAGACAGTGAAGTTGTTTCAGTAAAAAGGTCCAACAGAATTTACAAGAGTATGGAAAGTGCGGACTGCATACATGACAACTAGCACCCCTCATAAAAACATCAGTTCTCTTGCACAAAGGTAAAAAAGCATGTTAAAGAGGCCATTCTCCATTCTCTTGGATATGCTTATTTTCTGGGTACAAGGTTATTTTTATATGGGGGGGGGGGGGATTTTGTGGCCCAAGGGGGGGAAAATGCCTATAAATCAGTTCTGCTGCATCTATAAAGTAGTATAGGTTAAGTAGCAGCTCAGACAAAGCCACAAAGTATTTAAGTTGAGTTTTGAATAATTCTGTTTGACAGTGGAATTCACTGTCTTGAAGTGTAACGGAGTCTCTTTCGTTGGAGGTTTGTAAATGGGCTGGATGGCCATCTGTTGGGAATGCTTTGCTTGTGTATTCCTGCACGGCAAGGGAATCCCTTGTGGCCTCTTCCAACTATATGATTCTATGAATAAGGATTCTATGAATAATCTATATTTGGTTGTCAGTCAGCTGGTCATGATGCACAGCTTTCTGATTAACATCTGCAGTGAGATTGCCTGCCTTGTCCTGCATTTTGTGCTGTGAGGGAAGAAGAAGTTTGGTAAGTCTTGACCACTTGAATACAACCATGCTGGAGGATAAAACTTTTATTAGTCCTAGCAGTATGTGTTGTATGGTTTGTGTTTCCAGACCTACACTGGCCTGTGGTGTTCCAGTTATTTGGGCCCAGAAATCTCAGCAGAACCACAGTGTTGCCTTCACTGTTGGGGTCAGTGGCTACTAAACCTTTAACGCAGTGGTTCTCAACCTTCCTAATGCCATGACCTTTAATAAAGTTCTTCATGTTGTGGTGACCCCCAACCATACAATTATATTCATCGCTACATGCAAATATGTGTTTTCCGATGGTCTTAGGCGACCCCTGTGAAAGGGTTGTTCGACCCCCAAAGGGGTCCCGACCCACAGGTTGGGAACCACTGCTTTAACTGAAGAGGTTTTGCCCAGTTTGGGAACCAGTCACCCAAGTGGAGCTGCACTACTATTTATGGCTCAGCAAGGGTCATCTGGGTGAATGTTTCAGTTTGCTTGTATGACCCTTTATCTTGAATTTTGTATGGAACTATCCAAGGTGCTAGCCACTTAACTTGGCTTTGGCACATTGGAACCTTAACCTGTTTCAGTAAGATGGCAGCTCCCAGATTGTGGAGTTCCCTGACCTAGGAAGCTTTTTTTAAAAATAAACTGGGGTGTGTTGTGTGTTTTATCATTTCAAAGGCCTTTTAAAAGCGTTTGGAAGAAATATTTTTAGCGTGATTATTTGTTTTTTAACTTTTTTAGTATCCATTGTTTTCACTGTATTTTGTTTTAGTTCCTGTTGTGAAATGTCTTGGGTCACATGTTGGGAGAAAGGCAGGATAGGAATAGAATAAAGTAAAATAAAATAGGCTTGCCTTGCTTGACTTGCCTTCTTAAAACCTGGCTTCAGACTTGCTTGACTTTACCTTGCTTTCCTTATTAGATGTTCCACAATATCTGTCTCCTTGGGCCACACTCTCTCTAGCTGCTCCATATAAAACATATGCCACTTTCACTTGGCTTTGTTGAACAGGGAAGTATGACTGCTTTCTTCTTTTTTAAGGAATTGTCTCTAAACCTGATCTTTATCATCTCTACACTGGAGCTCTGAAGGAAAGTCCACTCTACATTTGTTTACTTTCTCTTGTGCAAATACATTACTTTCTCTCCCATACATTTCTTTGCATTTCGCTATACAGAGGGCCCTTATATCTGCTGGGTCTTGAATCCCACTCCCATGGATAACAAAATATATGGTTACTCAAGTCCCATTAAATACAGTGGCACAGTAAAATTGTGTCCCTTATATAAAATGGCAAAATCAAGATTTGCTTTTTGGAATTTGTATTTTTTTGAAAATATTTTCAAGCTGTGGATGCTTGACTGTGTATAAAGAATCTGTGGATACAAAGGTCTGACTGTACATTACTTTACTTTCTCTCATGTAAATGAGTAGTTTATACTCAGTGACATGGCAAAGGAAAAGCTACTGTGGTTGAGGACAGTCACTTCCAAAACAGCTGAAGGCTAAGGGCCCATTCACACTACAGATTTATAGAACTTATTCCACTTTCACTGTCATGGTTCCATCCTATGAAATCTTGTTTTTAGTTTGGTCAGAGGCACCAGAAAAGCACTTTGGCTGGGAATTCAGAATGCCCCTCCATAACCTGCCAGTCTCAGGATAACATAGGATGGAACCATGGCAGTGAAAGTGGAATAATGGTGTTATAATGGGAGCTCTGGTGGCGCAGTGGTTAAATGCCTGTACTGCAGCCATTCACTCGAAACCACAAGGTTGCGAGTTCAAGACCAGCAAAAGGGCCCAAGCTCGACTCAGGCTTGCATCCTTCCGAGGTCGCTAAAATGAGTACCCAGACTGTTGGGGGCAAATTAGCTTACTTGCTAATTAGCTTACTTGCTGTTCACCGCTATGATCTTTAGAATTGTGGTATATAAATAAAACAAATTATTGTTATTATTATAAATATCTAGTGTGAATGCCCCCGCCTGGTCTTCTTGGCAGTGACATTGGGAAAAACATGCATGCATGTGTTTGCATGCATACATGTGCCATGTTTTTACAATCCCTTCCTCTATTCCTGTACCATAATAAACATTGCATTTGTCCCATAGTATAAGCTCAGAGAGGGATTTGTAGGTGAGGAATGAGGCCCAGTGAACATGGAGCCAGCTGTTAGATACGGATGAACCAGCAGCACTGGCCTGGTAAGGAATGGTAGGAGCAGTCTAAGTACTCGAGCCAATTGTGCAGCACTAGATGGTGACATAAAAGATGCATGTCTGTTTGTGCTTGTTGGTCATCCTATACTTGTTATAAAGATTTCCAACTACCCAAAGCCAGTATTGCTAACAGCCCAAACTAGTTATCAGCATTTTTCTGTCTCTTATGTTGTACAACTGTTTCCTCATTAAGATGAGTTTTAATGGTCTCATCTGTGCACTAAGCTTCTTCGGGTCTTCTAGGATCTGATCCAGATTCATTTCACAAATTGATTTAGTCTCTACCTGTGATTTCTTTTTAAAGTATACTTTTCTCCAACCTATACTGTGTATTTCACACTCTTAGAAATTGGCAGTGAATAGGGAGCCTTCAACTTCACATTGGATAGTGAATCTTTGCTACAGTTGAGTAGTTCTCAGATTCTATTCTTGTGGGCCTTTAAGTTATTCTTTTTATATGGGTCAATTTGAAAACAATTAAAGGCAATAAAATTTTCTCCAAAAGTAAACAGAGACAAATGAAAAGGAAATTGCTTAGCTTGTAATATTTGCTCCCAGGAAAACAACTTCCAGAAAATCATCCCTAGAGCTTAAAAATATTCTGCTGTTTGGCTAGTCACCAGCACTGTAAGTTGACACAGTGCCATATGGTAGAGAACAGACAACTGACTGCAGTTTTAAGAAAGCCACACATCAAAATGGAGCTGAGGAGAGCCTTGTGAAATGCTAGATCTTCCCTGTGTCCTGCTTATATCAGCTTAGGCAAGTAGATCTACTGTTTTGAAAAACAGACTCTCAGTACTGGGCTTATAAACTTTTGGAGGGCAATTTAAGAAAATGGTGTGGGTCCCTGTGTGAAATGGCTGTCACGAGGCTTTACTCATATACAAAATGGCTTCCTTAGCAGACGGGGCAGCATCTGTTACTGAAAACAACAGTGATGCTAAAGAGCAATTGATTTTAAGAAACTTGAGTATAAGGACAGAGGAGATCAGAGCCTCAAAACTAAAAGTGGCTCCTTTGAACCTATACTCTTCCAACTCCCTTTTCATAGGAGGCTGAGATTGGACAAACTTGTCATGCTCAAACTTGTGCATGCATATTCTTTCTTTTCTTAGAAAACGTTCAGAAGCAGCTACTTTTCTTATCCCCTTTCTCAGTCTTGTATCTTGGAACCAGCTTGGATTGTGTGTTTTTGCCCCTTTCTCTTCTCATGTGATGTACTGTATGAATGGTCCCACTGACAAATTGAAGGGGTTCTTTCTTATGTTCCAAACAATTATTTGCCAAAGGGGAGGGGGGGCACACCCTGGTCTACAAGAAATGGCTGCTACAGGATTTTATATTACAAAGAGGGGTGGTCCACTCTTTACTGACATCCAAGTCATTACTAAAGGCATTTTGAAAGAATAAAAACTTGCTGCTACTATTAGGAAGATTAATTCCATCCAGGTGATTATTGGTTTCCTGCTGGGTTGAAGCTTCGGAGTGGGACAGCCTTGGCTTTTGCTGGGTTTGACCTTCGTGCTACCGTGAGCAGAAGTCCCAAGGAGGTGAAAGACAACAAGGGCACATTCATCAGGGAATAGTTAAATCACGGCAGGCGTTCCACAGAAAAATCTAAGACAGATGTAGATCTGAGTTCTCCTTGTTACCATTTGACTGTAAAACCCAGAACACTATGTTTAGAGCCTCTTTAACCAGTCACAAATGAACAATTACTCTTAGATTTTTCTTGTTCTTTCTTTTTCCAGGTTTTAAAATTGTCCCTTCAGAATAGCCTTGGATACCAAGAGTGTGTGTGTGTGTGTGAGAGAGAGAGAGAGAGAGAGAGAGAATGAGAAAGAGAGGGAGAGAGAGATTCTTTGACATTTTCCATCCATGTTCTCTAACCACACAGTGATTGTGGGAGAGGACAGAAAGTAACCCCTTAGTCACTTTAAATCTATGTGGAATGAACTGTGGTTGCTTTTCTGTTTCTTGAATTTGCTCCTATTTGTATATTTGCTCAGTCTATCTTGAAATTTGTAGCCAAAGGACTTGTGTGGAAAGAGTCATAAAATGCTTCTGTTTGTTAGGGAAACAACTGTTTGAGCATCTCCAGATGCAGCAGATGATGTAAAGATTGGTTTTTTCCAGACTGATGGCAAAAATGTTGCACATGAATAGTGCTGATAATATAAGAGACCCTCTTAGAAATACAGTGGGCCCTTGGTATCCACTGAGGTTTGGGCCTGGGACCCCCACTAATACCAAAATCCATGGCTGTTCAGGTCCCATTAAATACAATGGCATAGGGAAATGGTGTCCCTTATATTAAATGGCAAAATCAAGGTTTGCTTTTTGGAAGTTATATATTTTTTAATATTGTCAAGTTGTGGATGATTGAATCTGTGAATACAAAATCTGTGGATATGGAGGGACAACTGTATATCTTTATATGGAAGGAGGTGGTGGACTAAGTCTTTCTCTAAAAATATTTTTTTAATTAATTTTCAACAAAAAACATTAAAAAAGTGACTAAGACAAAAAGTACAAACAATTCATTACAAAAGACAGGTGAATGTTATATTAAGATCATTAAAATAAGTTTTACGTTCTGTGCACTCACACATCACTATTAGTCCTACTTAAATTTAAGTCCCAACAATTAATTAAACATCAATACTTCATACATTATTTTCGTTTCTTCAGCTATTGTATGTCTGGCTTTGAGAGTTAATTAACAAACAAAAATAAATGTAATTTAAATGTAATTAAAAGCAACATTAAATGTAAACAAATGTTTACATGTTTGTCCTACAATTTTAAATATGTATTCCACTGTAGTTTCCGATTTGTTTCTAAACTCAAATGCAAACATATATAGACACATTACAATACTTAATTATACATCTGCCTAAAAACAAATCTTTTGCTTCTTTTGCTAAATTATTATATATTTTCTTTCCTTTTTTGCGTTATTCTTTAATAAATCGCATAATTACAATATTTCTAGGATACGTAATTCAGTGCTTTCTCCCAGTCCTCTAGATATTTATTAGATCTTTCATTTTGTATACTTCTAGTTAATTTATCCATTTGAATTACTTCCATGTTGATTCCTTGGTTAATGGCACGGTCTCTTTTTCCCCCATGACTTAGCATAAACCATTCCTGCAACAGTTAACATATGAAAAAGTATCCGTCCATATTTTTTCTCAATTGGTTCTTTTATCATGCTTAATAGAAAAACCTTTGGTTTAAAGTTTATATTAATGTGAAGCATTTTATTAATTATACAATGTATTTGAGCCCCATTTTTTTTCCCTTCCTACTGGAAGTCCATCAAATGTAGTACAGTTCATTTTTATTTCGAACATTTCCAGCATCTGTTGTCTTGAAGCCTGGAAACATTATCAAAAACAGTATAAGAGGAATGTATGTTACTGCTCAAGGAGGTGTGCATGTGATCTCCGAGGAAGGTAGTGACAAATTGGGAAAATGGAGCAGGGTATTCAAAATGGCACAGTAGAAGACTGACGTATTTTTGTCTGCTGCAGCTCCAATATCTTTGAGACTTATAAGAAGTCAAAAACTGCAGTATTTCATATTGATATATGAACAGACTCATTTTGTCTACCAAGAAAAGACTGCAAAAGAGAATTTACCCTCATTTATTAACGGTAGGAAAATATTTTATGGTTCAGCACTGGGGGGGGGGAAATGGAACTGTTGTTCTCATAGTGCATGTGATGCTCAGATATGGGAAAAGACAGCCTCCTGAACTAGAAAGGATATTGGAAACTTGTCTTGATTAGAGCTGCTACCCAGTGTATTTGTTCAGCTCTCAAAACCAAAAAGCACCTCTGAAGTATGACCTGGTTGCAGCCGTGGTTTCCTGCCATTAACTGTCATAGCAAGTTTACAAAAGCCTATACTTTGTTTCGTATAAATAACTGTATGAAGGAAAGTATAGGTCAGTTTATCCTTTTAAAATTGCCATCATTTTTCTTTCCAGCATCGGCTCTGCTCTGCCCACAGAATTGTCTTTTCTGATGCAAATTGAACTTAAAGCCCCACAGAAATAATAGGTCATCGGAAAAAGAAAATCTCAATTATTTCATCTTTTTTCATTGGCAGGCACTGAGCAACAGTCTATACAAGAGCGCTTCTCCCTATGGCTCCCTGAATAACATCGTAGATGGCTTGAGTTCCCTCACTGAACATTTCTCTGACATCTCTCTCTCATCAGAAGCTAGAAAACCCAGCAAGAGACCACCACCCAACTACCTGTGCCATCTTTGCTTTAACAAGGGACACTACATCAAGGATTGCCCACAGGTAAGTACAATAAAAGTTTCATTGTGTTATGTTTACGGCGCCACCTGCTATGAAATTAGCACTTTACATTTGAAAGAAGAGGTAATGAGATTATATTATCAGCGAAGGTGATGCCTGGATGATGATCAAAAAGTGACTGAACCCATCCTTTATCCCAACGCCCAATTGAGAGATCTTTGAAAGCGTGTAATGCTATTGTTATTTTAGAAAAACTAAAAATCACACTTTCAAAATAATTTCTATAAATTTCTCTTCGTTAAACACATGACATGATTTCACAGCTGTAGTTAATGAAGGGAACCCTTCATTTAAAACTGGTATGGGCAGAGTGCCGCTCATAGACTACATGCATGCTTCAGGGCCATTCTGTGGTTCCCAGGACCCCGTAGGACAGTGGTTCCCAACCTGTGGGTTGGGACCCCTTTGGGTTTCGAATTACACTTTCACAGGGGTCACCTAAGAACATTGGATAACACATATTTGCATGTAGCAGTGAAAATAATTTTATGGTTGGGGGTCACCAAAACATGGGTAACTGTATTAAAGGGGTGCAGCATTAGGAAGGTTGAGAACCACTGTCATAGGGGTTTTAAAAATGCACTTTTCTCCACTCCTCTCCCAATGTTCTCTATGGGGTTTGAGGCTATTTTTAAATACATTTTTGCTCCCCCCCCCATGGGGCAATTTAGGCCCAGGAGAAGCCTTTTTTGAAACAAGAAGTGGACACAATGTGACTGCCACTTACCTCTTGCTGTTAAAAAAAAGCTTTTTTTAACAGCCTAGAGGGCCTTAAAATATGGCAAAACTATCTCTCTCCGGCATATTTTTTTTTTGGGGGGGGGGGAGTTGTTCTATTGGATGTTTGCTGGATGGAGGGGTGTTTGTGACCCTCCAAGGTGTCCTTCAGGCTAATGTGATACCCTAGCCTTTCACACTTGACCAACCCTAATTTAAAAGAAGTTTATATATATTCCAAGCCAAAAACAACAACAACAAAAAAAAACTGAGAAAGCAGAAAGATTTGATTAATGAGAATCAGAGCTTGACCTGAAAAAGTCAGTTTATGAAAAGGTTTTCTTCTGCAGTGTTCTGATTAGACCTGTGAGCAAAAGACTGAAATTGTCTGACCTAGTAAGGAGCCAGATTCCGCTCTTGTTGATTATATATAACATACTTTGTATGCCTAAAGTCCGGTTCAGTCTTTGGCATCTAGCTGAACTGAGAAGAAAAACTTACTTGCTTACTTTATTTATTTAAATTTTAATTTGTTGTGGTTGTTAACTGCTCTCGAGTCAAACCTGACTCATGGTGACCTGTGGATGAGACATCTCCAAGACCTCACTGTCCTCTGCTCTGCTTAGGTTCTGCAAATTCAGGTCTGTGACCTCCCTGATTGAGTCTGTCCATCTGGCATGCGGTCTTCCTCTCTTTCTACTACCTTGTACTTTTCATAGCATTATTATCTCACTGGCTCCAAGTTCAGAACAAGGTGTCCATCCATGTGATTGAGGATGGGCATTTCATTCTGACCTCACAGCAAAGTGAATCACAGCAGTGGTGGATGAGCGGGTGGTTCAGTGGGATGCACGTGCTATCAGCCACCCAGCATCAGAATAGAGGGACTTTACAATGGGTAGAGTTGGGTAGCTCTGAGGCTGCCTTGCGCCAGTGCAGACAGAATCTGAGTCAGGAAGAAAATGTTGACATAGCCTGAAGAAGTATGATCCTTGCTTCCAAGCATGTTGTATCCCTACAGCACATGTTTTATGACCGGTAGTTCATATAAGTCCATAATGATTCATATCCATTCAGGCACTATTCATGTTTCTGTCCACCACAAATGATATGTAAGATTGATTGTAAGGACATAACGTATACATAAAGACCCTTACACCAAAGGTTCACTCAGAACATTCTACATGCCCCATCATAGGTAATTTGCACTAAATCTGTGTGCATATACAAAAGCCACTCCTTAAATTAAAATTAGTGTAAGAATTCTGAGGAGAGAACTGTGTTAACAAATGTGCCTGAGCATTATTATTGGTCAAGTGGAAAGATGTACTGTGGTTGACTTACCATCAAGTTGTATATCTCTAACAGCTGTAGTTGGGCCCCCTCCTCTCCAAACTACAGACATGTGAAATATTCCTTTATTTATACACATATTTTCCACCTCTTCGTCTTGGATATCCATGAAAAACCTGCAGTAACCCAGCTGTCCTTTTTTTTTTTTTTTAGTAAATAAAGATGTCAAATCAGATGCTCACTAGACTGGATGTCCAAATATAAATATAATCAGCTCTTTGTCCTCCCCCCCCCCATGGAACCTCAGATTCCATTCTCTTCAATGATGGCACAATGTGTGTGTGAGACCATGTTGGTGTGGTGCATCATGTGCTGTCATTGAGGAGAATAGGGCAGGGGCATCTCTGGATGCTTCAATCTGCAGATGGCAAACCCATGGAAAGGAAGAGCTGGCTGTACTGTCTGGTTATTTTTTTCAATGAGATGTGTGTGTCACCAATCAAAAACTCTTGGGACCTAGTGGAAGAGTTTGTGTTCATTATTCTTTCTTATTGAAAGTAAATCAGATGGATTCAGACCAAAGATGGGTTAAGGATAAATTTCCATTATCAGCAGAGCTACCATATTTGGTTTGGAAATTGAACCTGCTAGATTACTCCTGCCATCCCTTTGCCCAGGTGAACCATCTAAATTAATTCTATATTTGAATTGTATAAACTAACTCCTGCAAACTATCTCCTTCTGCTTCCATCAGCAGAGGGAAGAGGATGATTTCTCTTCTACTCTGGAATTCCTGCATATATGTGCTTCAGAGAGTCGGAGGGACTCTCTGTAACAGATTTGGGGCTGCAAATTCATCAAGAAATGGAGTGTATTGTGTATCTTCTTGTGTGTCACATTGTTTCCCCCCCTGACCTAATGTTCCAACTTTTCCTCTACACTTCTTGTTAAAATTGCTGAGAGGTTTTTAATCTCACAATAAAAAAAATTCTTCTTGTGATGCTTTAAGTCATAGGAGTTCTGCTAGAGGGCACTTCTGCACTGGAGAGTTAAGGCTGAGGTTTTTCTGCTTCTGTTATAATAATCATTTTTATTTTTGCTTTCTTTTAAAAAATGTTAATGGTTGATACTGGTTTTTATTATGCAATTTTCTTTAGTTGTTCTTGTAGTTAATATTTTATTGTGACTGTTTTTGAGTGCCAAGTGAGTGGGAAGTACAAGTTGAATAAATACATAAATAAATCCATATGATAAGATTTTATTTATTTATTTTTTGCTTTCGCAAAGAATGTGGATACTTCTTAGTTGCATTTGGGTCTCCACAAGTTATTTTTTGGAATTAATGCTTTCAGTATATTTTTGTATGGCAGTGTCATGTGAGACAAGTCCCATGACTCTAGCATAGTGTTGAAAGTTGCTGAAAGGAAGAAGAATTACATGACGCTTCAAAATGATGGATGGATGCTATTTCAGGTCTTCATGGTGTAGCCTCATTTCCTAACTTCCTGGCTTTCTGAAGCACAACTGTTTTCCTCTTGGTCACTTTTGAGAAGGCAGGGATACAACAAGCTCCATGCATACTTTACATCTGGCAGAAGGTTGATCAGGAACAAGGTCAGCATGGAATCATCCAGAAATGAGTTTGTCTGTCTTCTGTCTCCTTATGTGTACATTAAATAAAGTCTTAATGCCTTTGACTTTAACTCTATACTGTCTTACTATAGTTAGACAAATAGACTAGGGATCAAATTATACTTTTTCCACATGACATTATTTTATTTGTTCCATTTATTCTATTATTCATATATATGTTCCATATATACTATTATACAAGGTGATTTTATCGTCATTGCCCTATTTAACATCTGTTCACCATGTTGTTGTTGTTGTTGTTGTTGTTATGTGCCTTCTAGTCATTTCCAACTTCGGGCGATCCTATATCATGGGGTTTTCTTGGCAAGAGTTATTCAGAGGAGGTTTGTCATTGCCCTCGCCTGAGGACGAGAGAGTGTGGCTCACCCAAGGTAACCCAGTGGATTTCCATGAGTGAGTGGGAAATCGAATCTTGGTCTCCAAAGTTGTAGTCAAGACTCAAACCACTATGCCATGCTGCTCTCGAGCATAGATATTGCTATTTCCCTTTTTAAAAGCAGAAGAAACTGGAAACGTCCAAAGAAATCTTAAGTGAAGGTGAGACAATTTCAAAATGTCTAGAAAAAGGTTTTACATAGGTTATTTCTTGGATGTTTCTTTCTTTATGCTATGTATTCTGGGACCCTGTTCCCATTCACACTATGTAATTTTAGTAGTGTTATTCCACTTTTAACTGCCATGGTTCTGTGCTATGGAATCCTGGGAATGACAGTTCAGGGAGGTGCATTTAGAATTCTGCCTTGTTCTGACCTCCAGAGAACTCCTCTAGTGCTTCTACAAACTACAAATCCCAGGATCCTATAGTATGTAGCCATGGCAGTAAAAACTCTACTAATAGTATTATAATTGTGTAGTGTGAATGGACCTTCTATCCCTCCTTCACATTTGGTATTTTGGCCTTTTCACACTCAAAAGTGAAATCAAAATCGTCTTCCATTCGTTGCCTGTGTCTCTCTGGACTGGAGCTCACTCTTTTTAGCAGGCACAGAGGAACATTGGAGGCAGGAAGATAAAATCTGCTGCCTAGACTCTCTGGCCTGTTACAGACTGCCAAATAAAGCTGCTTCGGGTCTCTTTGGAGGTATGCTGTTTAAATGATGCATGGGTCCTAAGAACCCAGATGCTGCACCAAAGCTGCACTCCAGTGCTTAGGAATGGAGTGTGGCTTTGGCGAAACCTCCGGACTCTTAGGACCCATGCATCATTTAAATAGCATATCTCCAAAGAGACCCAAAGCAGCTTTATTTTGGCAGTCTGAAACAGGCCTCTGGGTCCATGAAGGTACTGCTTTGGGTAAGATCAGCCCTGGAAATTATGAGTTCATCTTGGTCCAGAAAAGATTTGATTTAGGGATAGGTGGTGGAGATTGAAAATAAAACAAGCTGCCATTCTGTTTCTGTTCTCTGTATGGATAATTTTATTCTGAGAATATATAACAGTTGGGGCTTGGAGAAGTTCCTTTTTTTGGACTGTAGTGCCCAGCTCTCACGCCAAAATAACACTCCTGCCCCTGGTCATCACAGCAATCAGTCCAGATGATGCAAAGCCCAGTCCCCATTTTTGGTGTAAACTGTTCTGACAAAGTTAGGCCAGTTCAGCACTGAATCCTCCTTTTACCATCTTTAACCCATATTTTATTAAACTCACTTATTGTGTCAGAGATCTATCTATCTATCTATCTATCTATCTATCTATCTATCTATCTATC
>NC_056524.1:154932383-154954589 GCF_019175285.1 Sceloporus undulatus | reverse complement strand
ATCTCCGGAGCCCTTAGGAGTCTCTGCAGCAGAAAAGCCTTCATGTTCAAATTTGAATCATCGCTTCTGTTACTGTGCAAAAATAATAATCTTGTAGTACCTTTGAGAGTAACTGAAAAAGGAACTGGTGGTAGCATGAGCTTTCATATACGTGAGCCTACTTCCTCAGAACATGATGAACTTCCTCAGAAGCATTTGGGCAAATCAGCAGTTTCTCTTCAAATGGGGAATAGCAAAATACACAAGCCCCAAGCCCAATAATGCCCCTGCTAGGGAAGAAGCAAAAAGCCATAGATTTGGTGATATAATGTGTGTGTGTGTGTGTGTGAGAGAGAGAGAGAAACCAAGATGTAGGGAATACTATTTGTGCTTGTTTTCCTGATTACTGACAATGTAACTCAGAACTCTGACTCAACAAAAGCTAGGATTTTCACTCCAAAGAAGGTGCTGAAGGAGAAGGTTTAACCAAGGTTGATGGAGCACTGAACAGTCATCTAAGGCTTTGCAGCCAGTGTCTTCCAGCTTTTATCTGAAATGTATATGGAGTTCTTTCAACATGAAATGCTCTATAGAAATGCTAAGTATTTTTATTATACTGTTCCAGGGACTGGCATGCCCTCCCCCCTTAAGATTTATCACTTTCACTGCTGCCCTGGGTAAAGACGGATTAACAGGGATGGTTCCAGCAATCCTGTTGACAGAGAGGCCTAGCAGAATACAAACTTTCTTGCCAAGCCATTTGTCTTCAGCTTTTGCCAAACTTTGTTTCCAGGTCTTCTGTCTCATGGCCTTCTAACCTTGCTCCAGACACCTTAAGTCCCCCCCCCCTTTTTTTTTTTTTTTTGTAAGAATATTTGTAAAGGTTTGTCATTCAAGATAGTGCAAGCCTAACATGGGCATGTAGTTTTCAGGGCTCCATAAGAATTTTTGGTTCTTTTCTTCTTGAGACTGTGCCAAAGTGTTCTATACTCCGTTTGACAAAGAACAAAACCTGTTTTTATTAAAACCTCTATCATATTACAACAATTGCAAGTAAATGCCATTGATTTCTGCAGATGTACTTTTGTGCAATGGGTTTCAATGTTTGGGGAACCTGTTTTGTTTTGAAAGATCAACACAGCAGAAG
The DNA here is from genome assembly GCF_019175285.1 of Sceloporus undulatus. NCBI lineage: Eukaryota > Metazoa > Chordata > Lepidosauria > Squamata > Phrynosomatidae > Sceloporus > Sceloporus undulatus. The sequence goes on along the minus strand of NC_056524.1, from coordinate 154,953,463 downwards.
TTGTAGGCCAGATTAAAACCGTTTAGTAGCTGTTATTTCCCATCAAGTCAGCTTCATCTTCTGGCAATCCTATGATTGAGAGACCTCCAAGAGCCCTGCTTACACTTTGTAAACTGCTTAGGGAGTGCTTAAGTGCACTGATAAGCGGTATAGAAATGTACTTGTTATTGCTATTGCTATAATGTCTTGCAAACCCAGGGATATGGCTTTCTTGATTGAATCAATTCACCTGTATATAGTCTTCCTTTTTTCCTACTGCCTCTCACATTACTAAGCGTTATAGTCTTTTCCAGTGAGTCAAGCCATCTCATAATATGTCCAAAACCCTCAGTTTAGTCATCTTGGCTTCTACTGAGAGGTTGACACTGATTTGTTCAAGGACTTGTTTATTTGTCTTTTTGGCAGCCCATAATATTTGCAGAGTTGTCCTCCAGCACCTCGTTTCAAATGAGTTGGTTTTCCTCCTGTCAGTTTTTATCACTGTCCAGCTTTCACACCCATACATAAATTTTGGAAATACTATGGGCATGATTGATTCTGATGTTGGTCATTAATTATATACGGTATAAACTTGACTATAGGTCAACCTCATGTATGAGGGCAGGTTTTGGGGCCAAAAATCATATATTTTGATATGACTCATGAATAAGTCGAGAGTAAAACTTAGGGGCATGTAACAAAGGATGTAAAGGATGAAACAAAGGAAAACAATGTCAAAGAACTTACAAAATACCAGCAGTTATAACTGTTTGTGGTCACCCAAAAGAATGGATGGATGAGAGAGAGTAGAGGGTGGCCAGTGCTTACAGGACAGATTATATTTTCCTTTCACTAGGGGATGGTTCCTTTTTTGATAAGAGTTAAAGTATAGTACTTACATTAACCCCATGGATAAGTCGACTCAGGGTTTTGGGGTCAATTTTTTGATTAAAATATCTAGACTTATACATGAGTACCTGAGAATGTTACCTAGTTGTAGTAGTAAGATTTATTCAGTCATTGACCAGTATAAAAAAATAACTCGATAAAATAATAATTGCAAAATACAATTACAGTGGTGCCCCGGGTTACGAATGCGCCGCCTTACGAAATTTCCGGGTTACGAAAAAAATCCATTAAAAAAAACTGTTCCGGGTTACGAAGGTTATTTCGGGTTACGAAAAATTTTTTGGTGCTTTTCGGCGCTTTTTCGCACGAAATCGCGGCTTTTCCCCATTAGCGCCTATGGCTTTTCGGCTTGCGAAAGCCTTTCGGGTTACGAAAGCGGCAGCGGAACGAATTAATTTCGTAACCCGGGGCACCACTGTATTAATAATTGTTATCTAGTTCTTTTAAAATGGCTTAATATCCTTCCAAAAGATCCTCTTTATTCTAATTATCACTCTTCCCTGAAACCAAAGTAGAACAAGAACTCTAGGAATTGCCTTTCTTCATGGAAAGTTACAACTCTCTCTTTTTTAAAAATTACATTTTATTAATAGAAATACAGAAGTACATAATAAGTAGAAAAAAGAAAACAAAAAGAGAAAGGAGGGGGAAAGAGGGAAAGAAAAGAAGAAAAAATTAAAAGGAACTTCCTTTCTCCACCACAATTCTGGTATATCTTCATGTTTCATAAATAATGTCACTGTTAACAATTAGTTACATAAATTCAAGTCTCATAATCCTAACATTTATCTACTATACTTATAGTAAAATCTTCTTATAGATTCAGTAACTACTTTAAATTATTTAAAACATATTCAATCTCAATTAGAGAAAATTCTATCTGTATATATGAACATCAAATTGGCTAGTTGCGAGACTCTTAACATATCCTGGGTAGGATACCAAGGAGGCAAAGATTTGCCTTCTGGTGCTGAAAAAGAAACTTTGAAACTCCCATCTGCTCCAGCCTGATCTCCCATTCCTGATTCAACATGCATGAGACTGCTAATGGGAAACATATGTCAGACTCCATCCCACCCCGAAAAACCTAATATGTGCTCCCACCCATTTGGTGCATCAGGTTTCTTCGAGATTTAAAACAGGAGGCGAACAACTATGACAATCAGGAGAGATTCCTTGGACAGTTGAAACATTAGATAGCCAACAAGTAAATAACACTGAAGAGCTCTCTGAGGGAGGTGGAGGAGGTAACAACTGATAGCAAATCAAGGTTTTGCTAACCACACATTTCCTGAAGGGAGGGAGGAAATGGGTTGTGTGTGGTTGTTGTCCATTTTCCAATCCACAAAGTGAGTTTATCTTTTTGTTGTGGTTAAGATTCCCAGGGACAAAAGACTTGTCTTGATTTGTTGGTGGTGTACATTGCAAAGACTCTAAAACAGGCAGTGAAGGGCTCTGGATGTTGTTTCACTGTTTTCCATGGACACTTGTGACACAGCCAGAAAGTGTCTCCTTTATGAAACATTGTTTTAGCGTTTCTTGCAGAAATGTTTGCTTACTTATTGAAGTTGCTCTCCTTTGCCCTCGTTGTCTCCTGACACTTTTGCATGCACTGATGCCATAGTTGGATGTGACTAGCCCACCTCTCTAACAATTAAGGAAGATGGAAAAAGCAGCAACCCAAAGGAAAGAACAGTGCTGACTAGGATGGGGTGAGGTGATAGTCATAAGGAAGATTCCTACTCTATCAACATCAATATTTTTGACCTAAACATCAAAGGCAGAAATCTTTTAGTACAGCTGTAAGCAAAACAAAAACAAAACAAAATAAGGTAAATTGACTGTCCAATGTTTTAGCCCTCTTACTGGCCTGCTCCACTTTTGCTGATTTCCTTAAATCACTTCCTATAATTGTTTAAATGTTAATGTACAGTGGACCCTTGTTATACTCTGGGGTTTGGTTCCAAGATCTCCCGTGGATAACAAAATTTGTGAATGCTCAAGTCCCATTAAATATAATGACATAGCAAAATGGTGTCCCTTATAAAAAATAGAAAATCAAAGTTTGATATATGAAATTTATACTTTTTTTGAACATTTTCAAACCGTGGATGCTTGAATCCGTGTATAAAAAATCCGTGTATAAGAAGGGCCGACTGTAGTTGTTAAAGCTTCACATGCTGTAGTTTTAACAAGGCAGTCTGTTGGCTAACATATCTTTGTCGGTAACTAAGCTTTCCTCTGCTTTGGAAAAACTGAACTGGAACTGATATTGAAATTCAGCAGTTTGAATTTTTTGTTTTATTTCTTGTTTGTATCACTAGGTTTCATCCATTCTGCTCCCATATATGCATACCTGTGGAACTGCATACACACACACCATTTGTAAATTTTTTCTCTGAATCCCCTTGTATTTATTCCCATGCCTAATCCTAATGCTTTTAACTTTTAAGATGGGCCAGGATTAGCAACTACTGTGAACTGGAGTTGGAGGAGAGAGTTGGGGTGGGTGGGAAATGGTGTTAGTGAGAGAACACAGCCACATGTTGACATCTCCCATCTGGTGTAAGTGATATGAGAGCAAAACCCAGCCAGCCAGCAAGGAGTTGTGCATTTGCGTTCCCCAACTGTTACTTCAATATGGGGCATATCCAACTCCCATTTTAACCAGCAGGAAAAAAAAACCTGGCTTCTATTGGTACTGGCTATTGGCCAGTCAGTTATTTCTACCTGCTGGCTTTGGGGCAGTCTTTGGTCAAGGAAGTAAATCTATTGCAGAGAGGGAAATTATCACTGCATTACAATCCCCAATGTCTTCTCTGTTTCCCCACCCTTGAAACTACTTATTAATAGCTGTATGGAATAAAAGGAGAAACCCTGTTAAAAAGGCAGAAGAATGCCATTCTGGTTAACCAACTCCAAGATCCTTTCACAATACACAGCTATAGCACTATGGTTCCACCTTAATGTCATGGCTCCATCCTATGTAATCTTAGGCTTTGCAGTTTAGGGAGGAGTGTTTAGAGGTCCCAACAAGAGAGAGCACCTCACCAAATTACACACCCCTAGATTCCATAGAATGCAGCCATAAGAGTTAAAGTGAAATCATAGTGCTATACTTGTGTAGGGCTGTAGCACTATGATTGCATCACCCTATAGTTGTATAGATAAAGGCCCCTCTTTCAAATGGACACCAGTTTCTGCTTCAAGGACACAGTCTCTTTCATGGCCTCCAGAATTCCTTGTTCATATGTTTCATTCGGAGGCAATGTGGCATCACCATGATCAAGGGCACAACTCTTCAGGTTGTTCTAAGTTAAATATTATTTCTTAAGCCATAGACCTCTTTCAGAATTTGCAGAAAAAATGCATTTATACACATTTATACAAAGTAATGGGAAGGAAATGTGGGAGGGTCATTCATTCATTCATTGATATCCTGAATCCCCTCTATGAACCCCAAGCCAAGAACTCATATTTCAGTCGTGTAGAAAGACTTTCCTTTGGACTGTACCATTTCACACCACAAATATGAGAGGTATTATACTCAAGTCCTCCCCCCAAGTTTTAAAACAAAATTAAAATCTATGTATGTAGAAAGCAAGTAGGTTAGAGAGAAGGGTCTCCAGATTTCTTTCAGATAAGATGGAGTTTTCATATGGGGGGAAGCATTTAGACATGAGATCAACCATGTGCAGTCCAAAGTGGTATGGTCAGGGAACAGTTTTTATCATATGATCTTCTGTTTTGTTGTTATTTTTGTTGTTGTTTTTAGAGAGCTGCACTGATTAAATGCAACATTCTATATTCAGGCCACAAAAACCAAATCCACAATTAATAGGATGGGAGATACATGGCTCAGCAGCACTACGTGCAAAAAACATCTTAGGATTACTGTTGATCATAAATTGAATATGAGGCAGCAGTGCGATACTACAGCAAAGAATGTGAATTGTGTTCTCAACTGATTAATAACAGTATCGTTTCCAGGTTGAAGCAAGTACCTGTAATAGTTCTACTATATTCTGCACTAGTCAGGCCTCATCTGGAGTACTGCATTCAGTCCAAGGTGCCTCATTTGGAGGGGGTTCAAAGAAGAGCAACAAGGATGATTAGAAGTATGGAGAATAAACCATATGAACGGAAGTTGAAGGAGATGGGCATGTTCAGCTTGGTGAAGACAAGAATACCTCAATGGCTGTCATGAGAGGTGCGGGGGGGGGGGGGCAGGCCTATACTCTGCTCCTCCAGAGGAAAGTAGATTTTGATTGAACATTTGAAGAAACATCTTGACAGAGTTGCTTGGCAATGGAACCAAAGAGGTGGTGAGGTCAACTTCTTTGGATGTTATCAAAAAGTGTCGGGACAGTTACCTATTATGGATGTTTTAGCTAGAGATCCTGCATTAAGCAGAGGGTTGTACTTTCAACTCAATGATTCTGTGATCCTAACATTCTCTGAAGATGCCAGCCACAGATGCTGGTGAAACGTCAGGAATAAACTCTTCTAGAACATGGCCACATAGCCCGAAAAACCCACAAAAACCTATGGATGCTGGTCATGAAAGCCTTCGACTTCACACTGAGATGTTTGTTTGTCAGTAGGCTTGACTCTGATACCAGTACTAGAGTGACGTCGGTTGTTTTTCTTTCTGAATGGTTTTCCTCTTGGAATATCTACTCCTGTCCCTTATCGTCTTCTGCAGTTGTGGGAGTTATTTCTGTGTCTACTTAAGAGTGGAAGGGCTGTGGTTTGAATCTTATTTGCTGAAAGGCTAGTGAAATCTGGAACTCTACAAAAAAGTCAAAGTAAGACTTAAAAAACCTGTGGGCTGTATTTTTCCCCCCTTCTGCTGAATAACTTCTGCAGCTGTAAAAGTAAATCTGCCTTTAGTTTGTCATCATCCAACATTGTCTGAGATCCCCTAGAAAACATACTGTGTTGATCACATGTAAATGCAGAGAAACATAACACTTTGTTGGATGTCAAGATGAGACAAACCAGCACAGCCAAATGGCAGGATGAAGAAAGTTATGGGGGGAAAAGAGCAGGGCTTGGAAAAGTTACTTTTTAGACTGGCCATGCTGGCTGTGAGAATTTTGGGAGTTCTAGTCTAAAAAGTAACTTTTCTAAGCTTGGAGAAAGAGACAGGGCAAACAGGCCAGATAGGATTTAAGGAAGGAAAGAGAAGAGCAAAGCAAAAGAATAAGTTATCAGCACAAATTGTTTCATATCACAGTGAAAGAGCTATTGGCCAGCCTGCTGCTAGTCCCTACTTGCTTGGAGGGGGTACAGATACAGGGGAGGCATGTATTGAGCTTGAATTCCAGGACAGGATGGTATTGAGCTGCAATTCCTGACACATATTTAGAATGCAGCCACTCTGAGCTATAAACATATCCCTTCGTGGATAAAGAATTCCTGCTAAGTGCATGTGGAGCTCCCCACCCAGTCCAACAGCTGGGGTTGTGCATGTAAAATACAGTACCAGTAAAATAGCCATGTAAAATACAGTACCAGTGTGCTGATCCTCTGTCCTGAATTTAGTATTCTGTCCACCAGCAGTAAATCTCCATGACTGTGTTTCATCTGACACAAGTGCAGTTTTGGCTGCTGTGTATATCTCTGGGCAACCACACATAGCTTGGAAAGTTAGTTTTGAAAATTAATTTGATACTATTAAATGTCAGAATCTGGAAAAAATGATTCACTAGCAAAAACAGTAATAATTTAAATACTCTAAATCAACAAATTTATCCAAGCATTAGTGTTTGGCCAGACCATGGGAATTACAGAGAATAACATGAGGGTTTTCACTGTTGACCTTAGGGGAGAAGCATTTTATTGCTGGCTCCTTCAAAATGTCACTTTTTGTCACTTTAAATTTATCTTCCTGGATCCTGTCCCCATCCCTAGAGTACAATACCCACAATAGGATTGTCGCTTTGGAATGCCAATGAGTTCTTAAAACCGTGTTTTCCTCCCCTGCAGAACCACTAAAATCTGAGATCACAGATCTACCTATGTTCAGAATAATCTCAGAAATTAACCTCACCTGCAGCAAGTTCAGATCCTGTCTCCATCATCACAAGATGGCTTATTCTACCCACATGGTCTAAATGTAATATGCTTTTGGTGACTCCAGAATTCCACATTAAAAGTACCAAAGCTTTGCTAAAAGGAAATGGAATATTCTGCACAATTCAATCGTATACAGTTTGCTTTGGATTCATAGTTTGATTTATTTGATGTGGAATTTGGAAAGCATGTTTTCCAGTCTCCATCACAAATAGAAGGACTCAGGAATCATTGAGAGTCAGTAAGATGGATTTGGACTGTAGTGAAAGAGTTGGAGCTGTGGGATAAGCATTTGTTTGCTTGTCTGGTTGATAAAAATCCTTTGAGGCCTGGTAGTGGCATATAGCCTGAATTGAAAGATAGTCTAGAAGCCAAGGGCTCAAAACTCCAGGCATTTACAGAAGCATTATGAAGTGAGATAACTAGGTTAGGAATCTATCTTGTACTGGGTATTTGGTCCATCTGGCCCAGTACTGTCAACTCTGACTGGCAAAGACTCTTCGAGGTTTCAAGCAGGATTGTTTCTTATCCCTGCCTGGAGCTCTCTGGTATGTGCTGCATGTTTCTCATAGAAATGCTTGAGAGAAAGGTGGAGGTTTGCTCTCTGCTGCCCCAGAGGGTAGGACCAGGTCTAATGGCTTTAAGTTACAGAAGTGTAGATTTTGATTAAACATTAGAAACAATTTCTTGACAATAAGAGTAGTTCAATAATGGAACTAATTAACTAGAGAGGTGGTGGAGTCTCCTTCTCTGGGTGTCTTCAGAAAGAGGCTGGACAGCTACCTGCTGGGGATGCTTTAGCTGGAGATCCTGCACTGAGCAGGGGCTTGAACTCAATGGCCCACGAGGCCACTTGCAATTCTGTGATTCTGTGATTCTTTAATTCTACTGAGGAAGCCCAACCCTGCTTCTGAAATTGGACTAAATCATGTGTATTTAGGGAGTGTCTACACTGGCCAGAATACTCTCAGATGCTCCCGAGTATTCTGGCCCCAAAACCACCCCAAATTTCTCCCATTATCTGTGCATTTCAGAGTAATGCCAGGTGACCATCGACACAGCATCCTGTTGTGCCGCCCACCTCCACTGTCCCAAGTCACTCATCTAAGGTGGAAAATGAGGCACCCAAGCATCAGTCACATGGCTGATGCTCAGGGGGAACTCATGCTGCTGCTGGTGGTGCCAGATAACACAGTGGAATGCTGGCATTTTTCTGGAGTGCTTCAAATTTTCTGGGAAGATCCAAAGCAAAAGATAAGTTTTTAAAAAGTGGATTAAGGGAAGGATGACCTGCATTTGTTCTAGGACTGCCCTTCCAACATGTAGATAGTTGAATTCGGCTTTTGGCTCTATCCCATGTAGACAAGGCAATGTGAGGGCAGGGGGAAACATCTGTTAGAGTGGTATAGTTGCCTAGAAGTACTCTTCATTGAACATGATTCTATCCTGAAAAAGCAGAAGGCTTAAATGAAGTCCCATTTTCCCATTTAATAATAAAAAAAGTATGTATCCATTCTACATTACATAAATCGTGCATGGCAGGCCCACACTGAAAGAACTGACAGGGCTTCCTTCAGCCAGCCAAATTACTAAACAATACCAGATTGTGCTTTATTTTTATTCTAAACAAATATAAAATTCTCATAAGGAAATAAACACAAGATGATTTCTTCACTCTAGGAGTAAAATGCTTAATGCTAATTGAACTGTTGCTTTGCGTTTAGTGAGCCTGAAATTCAAGTATTGTTAGACTAAGTTGAATAAAGCAATGAAGGAAGCCAATTTTTAATATTTGGGGAATCGTTATGGAAAAGATTTCTCTCAAAATCTGCCAGTTACTGGATATTATATTCTTGTGGTTAAAACTGTAGCTCAAAACAATATGACTTTCTTTCAAGAGACATAGGTTTTTGAAGATTTCACACCCTGTTTGTGAGCTTCCCAGAGGCATTAAGCCAGCCGCATTTGGAGTAGAAACTAAAGGCTTAGACTAGAAGGATTTAGTCTGATCCAGCAAGACAATTCTTAAGCTACACCTTTCTGAAGCTTTTCTTGTAGCATTTTGATCTACTTTAACCTTTGGATAACAAATTAATGTGGAAAAGGAAATGGAAGTGTACACTTTGAATTGAGATTATTTATATCATGGGTGGGTAGGTATGGAAACTCCAGGGCCCAGTTCTGCTCCTGGGACCATAAGTACCAACAAAAGTACCAACAAAGCCAAACAAAACAAAAAACACAGAGTATGGAAGCTTTTTGAATTTTACATTTATCACCAGGTGGAACAAAGGCAGTTCTTCCTTTGGTATCAAACTGTTGTATCAACTCTGGCAACAATTAAATAAGATAGGCCTTCCTCTTTCCCACCATTTAGCTCTTGATTTCATGACACTGTAGTGTGATAAGCATGTTGCTTAATCTGGCCAACATTTGTATATCAAATGGCAGATTTCCTTTTGCTTTAGCTTCTTGCTAGTCTCATCATTAAAACTGAACAGGAAAAAATAATGGTTTTACATATTTAAGCTGAAAAAATGATAACTCCTATGGGGTTTGGATCATTGTGGTATAGTGGGTTGAGCATTGGACTATGACTCTGGAGACCAATGTTCAGACTCTGTTTGACCATAGAAACCCATTGGGTGACCTTGGGCAAATCATACACTCGCAGTCCCAGAAAGCCCCATGATAGGTTCATGTTAGAGTCACCATAAGTCAGTAACAACTTGAAGGCACACAACAAAAACAAATGAATGGAGTTTTATACAGAATGCATTTTTGCTAGCTTATGATTGTTAGGACTGAGCACTAATGCATCTGAAATAAACAAATGCCACAGCGATCATATCATATCAAGTGTTCAAGACTTAACGGCACCATTGTAGAACTCAGATCTGTTTATATTTCCAGTGAGGGGCTAAGTGGTTATAATCTAAATTAAGAAAATTGAATGGCAACACCAGAAGGAGAAGGACCAAGAGAGATGGTTTAAGGGTGGAAGCTATAAAGGGAGTGATGTAGGAGAGATCACCAAGTCACATACTGTGTCCATTTTTCTCAAAAGGAAACCAGAAGCAAAGAGTAACAGAGAAGGGTTTCCTGCCAGATGTGGTGTGTAACATAAAGGGGATGTAGATTTCAATATACTTTGCTGATCCAGCAGTCCCGTAACTTCCGTTTGTTCTAGTTAAGCAGCAGAGATTGGACCTCTTATCTGTTTTCAAGGAACTGCAGATAAGCTATAAACAGTCTCTGTGATGCTGTGTCCAGAGAATTTGTATGGAAAACAGGTGAAATAATTTTTATCTGTCTGCTCTCTGATGGTGCAAGAATGTGTAAGATATTGACTTGTGCTGAATGTTTCTTTAGGCAAAGTGTTTTCTTTTCACAGTTAGGGTTGCCCAGCCTTAGCATCAGGCTGGTGTTGAGCATCTTTCATAGCAGATATTATAATATTGGGGTTACCAAGCATGGATCATTGGGGCCAGACTATCCTTGTCAAGAATTGTCACAACTGCTGTATCATACAGAGTGCATAGCAAGCACTCTTTGTCATTTGGGCCTATGTTGACTTATGAATCCAATAGTATTCTCAGACTACATATCTGTCTCTGTGTGTATAGGGTATGTGTTTGCATTTATATCCATGACAACAACAGGGTGTGTATGTGTGTTTTCGTGTGCTGGACTTGTGAAGACTAAGGTTCAAGACACCATTCAGCCATGGGAACCTGCATAGTGAAACTGGCAAGTCACACTCTCTTGGACTAATAAAGGTAATGACAAACCTGTCAATAAATCTTGCCAAGAAAACCCAGGGATAGGGTTGCCATATGTTGGAGTAGACTTGAAGTCACAAAAAAGCAACACAAAGGCGGGTTACAGACCGCCAAAAAATATGTATTCCATACGTATTAGGGTTAGGAAGGGGCGGTGCTTCCGCACCCCCCTAACCCTAGTACATATGGAATACGTACAAAATGGCGGTGCCCTGTTCATACGGGTGCCGCCATCTTTACGTCTTGGACGCATAGCGTCCAGACATGTCACGGCACCTATGATGTCACGAATGCGCCAGCGGCGCCTCAGAGGCGCCGCAAGAAGGAGCTCCATTTTGGAGCTCCTTTTTTGCTCCACGTGGGAGGTGCGCGGTGTGGCTGCTATGGCTCCCTCACGGAGCAAGTGGCGGCGGTAGCAGACCTCCGCAAAGCTGCGGTCTGTAACCCGCCAAAGAGAGGCTGGGACAGAGAAGTCATTGGAAAAGGAGGGATGGAGGAGTCAATAAATTAAGGCATGAAAGGCCGGCCAGTGGGCAGAGTTGGGGCACAGCATTCTGATGATAGACACCCTGACTCTGCCTTCAGGGTGTTAGGATGTTGCACACCATTTCAGATGGCACGTGGCATCATAGCACACCTCTGGAGCTGCATCCAGGTGATGCAGCGCCCAAGGGGCACCATACAGCTGCGCTGCCATGGCTATGCTGCCCTCCAGAGGCCGGATTGGGGCCGCGGTGTGTGGTTGCCACAGCCCTGATCAGGCCAGGCAGTCTGCAGAGCCCCTAAGAAAAGCAGCTCAGAAGCATGAATGGTTTGCACTGAGAAAGGGGGTAAGACCAGAAGGAGGAAAATTGGAAAAGCAGAGAATCAGAGGGACAACCACTTCTCTTGTACTAAAGAGAGAAGGAAAGGAAAGGAAAGGTTCTCATGAGGATTCGGAATAACCAGCCAAGAGGCAGGCCTTCAATTTTATCAAAAATTCAGAACCACCACAATATTGAGGCACAGGAGGTTGTGTGCTTGTGTGCTCTGCGAGACAATACAAAGGACAATGATGAGGGAAGGGAGTGGCCTCCTTTGATGAGCATCACACAGGATACTTGAGATGCTATTATAATGAAAGATGAAATTCATGAGCTGCTATATATTTAAAGAAATCAACTCCAAACTTTCTCTTTTGAACCTTATCTGACCTCCTTAGACCTGCCAAACTGGGCTGGGAAAAAAAAGGAAAGGAGAAGAGGGCCTTTCACAACTTTACTGCTCCTTCAGGCCAAGCCAGGCCAACCATTTTTCAAAGAAAAAGAAAAGAGAAGCCTTTCCCATAGCATTCTGGCTTCTCTTCCCGGTCTGGCTCTGTCTGCAACCTGGAGGAACAGAACTGTGTGGAAAAAAGCAGCTTCCACCAAAACCTTTGATTTTCAGTTGTGGGCTGCCTGCATTCATATTACTCTTTTGCCTATTCCCAGATCCTATTTACACACTTACGTTTTAACAAATCATTTGTTCTAGTTTAGGTATGTGGAAACCTCATTGGAACCATAAGGAAACTTCTAAATGTTAAAGAGAGCTAGCTGTGTGGGTGGAAATAAATATCCCTGCCCAAGCCTTCACATCTGAAGCCAGACAGCCACTAGAGAGCAAGACAAAATATCTAGTAATAGTTCCTCGCTGAGACTTGTTCATGTTAGAATTTATTCCTAGATGCAGAAAGTTCAAGTAATCAAGAAATGCAAGTGAGAAGAATTCACAACTCATTTCTCCCCCCACTTTACTTTCCTAGTAAAAACATGATACTTGAAAAAATTTACACTATTAGAATATTTTTATTCCCCCAGAGATAAATCAGTGCTGCACCTCTTCACATTTTCTGTTTGGGAAGGTAAGGTTGAGGATCCATAAAGACGGCACTTTGTCCCAGCCTGTGAGCGGGGTTAGGGCACAGCGTCCCCAGGGCACCATTTTTGTGTGTGCTGGTCTACATGGTGCACGCCATGATGATGCCCCTCTGGTGCTGCATCCACATGATGCAGCACCGAAGGGGCACCATAAAGCCGCGCCGCTGCAGCTATGGTGCTCCTTGGAGGTGCAAAAAGGAGCCGCTTTTTGTGGCTCCTTTTTGCGCTCTCCAGAGGCCGGATCGGGGCTGTGGCATTAGGTTGCCGTGGCCCCAATCGAGCCAGTAAAAGGACGGCTTCAGACTGCCCATTTGGGGAGATCTGTATAGGCCCCGAGTCTTAGTCACGTTCAAATGGAAATATGTTTGAATAAGGTGTGTACACTGTCTGCTGGCATCCACATAATTATACATATATCCCGTGTGGGAGCTCTTCACCAAATCAGTCTGTTCAGCTGTTGATACCCATTTATCAGGAGCTCACTATTTTGAAAGCATGAGCTAAACTTCTTAATGTTTGAATGTATATACAGTACATATTAACATAGCGTACTCACTACTATAACATAGGGTATTCACTGTGATGTCAAACAGTGAACATAGGAAAGGGGGGAAGGCAAACATTTGACACCCCCCCCAAGAGAGCAGAAAGTAATTTCATACATTTATTGTTACCCCATGAAACTTTTTATCCCTCATGCCATTTCTGCTTATGTAGTCCTTGAAAAATTGAGGGAGGGAGGCTTTATTGAGCAAAAGTTAGCAAGGCATCACAAAAAATATTATGGCTATCAGTCAGGTATTGCTTCATTGGACCAACAAGTATAGCTGTGTTCTGTCAGGCAACCAATATTGGGGTTCAAAATATTAATGACATTTTGATTCGGCGAGGTTTCACCCATCAGATTCATGATTTTGCTTTGGTTCCATCTCTGACCAGCTGGATTGCACCATGGTCACCCCTAATTTGCTAGTTTCTTCCTGAATACCACTGTCTGTGCCTCCAACTTATGGCCCTAACCAGGGTTCTAGCGTTAGTAATAGTCATGAAGTGCATCACAGGCAAATATGCTTTTGTCATATGCATTCTGGTGTCTCTTCATATTTTAAGACTCTTCCATCTCTATCACATCACCCTCAATTTTCTTTTAATTTTTTTTTAGATGAGCATTATACATACAATTTAGTGTTATTTGCACAATTGTACTTCAAGTAATGGTTCCTGCCAACATGAATCATCTAATACTACCACTACCCTCATCTTGTTTTCATGTACAATTCCTCTTTCAGAATTTTTTTCAACCTAATTAGAATGAAAATTATGTTAGCTTTTTAGGCATTTTGTGTGAGGGAATAGTTTTTGGGGCTGCCATCAAGATGAACTGTCCTTTCCTGAATTCATTTAGCTAGGCCCAAATATACGCCTTCATTGCTTAGACGTATTTAACCAGTTGAGGGCCACATATGTGCTTCAGTTGTAAGCTTTTGCCTTTCTTCTTGAGCTACACCCTGCAGGCAGGTGACAGACAGACATCTCATGCTGTTCAAATTTTCATTTCGTCTGGAATTTATTTATTTTACTTCACTTCATGCAGCTGTTTCTCAGTTGGTAAAAATAGGCTGCTGCTAAATCTGCCTTGGCGTCTCTCACTTTACAAACTAAGATGTAAAATGGAGGCCTTGTGTTTACGGATTGAAAGTATTGTATGCACAAGAGTTTCCTAAACACATGAACCAAGCTGGGAGGAAGGGATGAACCTTAAAGAACTCAAACAGCCTTGGCAACAGTTAAGGTCCCTAGTCATTTTCCAAAGTTTTGATAACAAAGATATCCATTTTTGGCTCTTGCAGTTTAACAATATGTTAAGAACTACCTGCACTCAAAGAAACACACCTCAGTGTTTCTGCCACACTGGGAAGAAGTAGGCAAACCCAGTATTAAGTAGCAACATGGCAGGAAAACCATTGTAACAGATGTCACTAAGGGAAGAATGTGCACACCATGAACCACAACCCTCTTTTCAACCCCCTTCAGTGCACTTAAAACTACTATGGTCAGGATTCTGACCAAAGTTTGTGAATTTCTTCAATAGATCAGGCGCACATTTCTCCAACCCTGTGACACAAATTCTGCACTAAACAAAGCTAGAATCTGTGCTTTATTAGATTATGCAACCTGTTCAAATTAACATTTTATCTTATTTGCATTATGTATTATTTAGCCAAGGGTATTTCATACTACTGATTCTGATATTGCTATTCAAGGGCACATGCATGGAAATCCTCATGTGCAAACTGTTGGAGATCTTATTCATCCATCTCTCAGCTTTTAAGATTTATGCAAGAATTCAGACCCTAAGGTCTTCCTCAACATGGCATCCCTCTATGAACCTTATCACACTAGAGGAATCCCATTCAGAAATGGGATTTAAAGTAGAAATATGTGGGAGGTTTTCCACATAACGTTTCTGCTAAACAGAAATAACGTGAAAATGAAGTGAATGTGAAGGGAACAAAAATGACACCTTTTTACTTTCAGGAAGTTCTGAAAGTAAAAAGGTGTCTTTTTGTCCCCTTTACATTTGCTTTATTTTTGCATTATTTCTGTTTTGTAGAAACACGTGTGAAAAACCTCCTGCATTTGCGGGTTTTTTCTACTTCTAAAATCCCGTTTCTGAGCAGAATTTATTTAGTATGATAAGGTCCTATGTCTGATGGACTACAAATACCATTTTCTTCTAGCAGTGTTGCCAAAGGCTGTCCCATTTATACATATTGGACTACAAACCCCTAACCAGCACTGCCAGCAACCAGGGAATCTAAAGGTACCAAGTTTGTAGGGAGAGGATAAATCACTTTTGAAAAAGAATATGAAAGCTGAGATTCTTGGGAAGCTGAAATCTGAATGTTGTAGCACAACCTCAGTCAGCCAAAAGCAACAACACTCATTTCCAGTTTTCTAAGTCTTGTTCTTGATAGCCAGCCTTGAAAACTCATCAGAAGGAATATCACCTACTTTATTAGTAATCAAGTAATAGAAAGGACTATAGAGCACAAAGCATGGAAATGTTCAAAGAACTGGCTATGTTAGTCTCTTGCAACATAAATGGAAGCTGGAGGAAAAAAAGAAGTGTGGCAACATCTTTAAGACTTTTTTATTGTGCATTTTTATGTATATAAACCCACTTATTACTGCATCTGAAGAAGTGGGTTTATATCCATGAAAGCTCATGCAAAAATAAAAACCAGGTAGTCTTAAAGGTCCTGCCACATTTCTTCCCCCTGCGTTCCAGGTAGTTGTAACCAATTTCCCTTCCCCATGCTCAATAGAGAAAATAATCTCTTTGTATTGCTGATGATAATCTCTTCTAGATGATCCTATTTACTCTGAGATAGTTTGTGGTATCAGGAAACACTTCTTTATTACTTGTGTGCTGGTATACCTGTGATTATGCCCAATATCAGAACCCTGACTTTCATTGACTTTTTGCCTTGTTTAGCTAGAATCAGCACACACAATTTTAACTATCTTTTACAAAAGATTTCCTTTAGGCAAGGCCTTTGTTTCTTTACACAGTGCTTTGATTGTGTAAAATGTCTTGGGCAAGCACATTAGCCCACATTGGAATTCATGTTCCCCCTTTTGTGGCCTTCACTTGTTCATTTCTTCTACTGCTAAAGGCAAATGTTGCTCCTTCACTCACTCACTCACTCACTGGGAGTATTGAATTTCTCTGGCTGGGTAACAGAACTGAGCATGATTCATCCTGGGCTGGCCTTCTGGTTGAAAAGAGGTGTAATAAGCAACATGGAGAAATGAGATGGTAGAGTACTCCTCCCCATTAGTACATACTTGAACTATAGCATTTATTGTATTAATTACATTTATATTCCATCTTCCTTCCAGTGAGCTGATGGTGACCTGGGTCTTCTTTTTCTTCTCCCTTTATCAACCCTATGATCCTATGAGCTAGGTCAGGCAGAGAGATCAAGCAAGAGAGAAAGACCCAAGATGGGAACATGACGCTCACTGGGGACTTGGCTCTATCATCATCATCATCATCATCATCATCATCATCATCTTATAGCCCACATTTCTCCCAATATAGGGGACTCACTATACCACACTGCTGGCTCTCTGAATCAACAACAGGATTCCATTAAAAACTGGCTTAATCTGTTTTGAGCCATTTATACACAGAAATCGATGATGATGCAGTTAGCCCCTAGATAAAACTGCTCTAGTATTTGTTTCTCAAGATGGTAGTGGGAGAAATCACTGTTTGCCAACATTCAGACTACTCACTTTAGATCATTAGAAAACCTCTGTTTGTGTCCCACAAATACTGAGGGTTGGAGGCTTTTTGCTGTCTGAAAGTTGCAGTAATGGAGTAATTTTCAGAATGGTGACCATGATCTTAGAAGTCCTGGCAAATCCCATCCTCACTTAAGATGTTCCATTTTGAACATCTCACCATTGCAAATGGTTTTTTGACCATTTCTCCTATGTTTTCTTCAGACACTGTAAACACACACCCCACCAACATTGAAACATGTGCTTCATATGAGGCAAATTATTTCAACCAATGTTGGAAAAAATAGATTTCAATATTCAATCACACTTTAGTGTTGCCAAAATATAGGCTAGCTGGTTTGGACTGGTTGTAAACAGATTGCAGTTTGGGACCCAGTTCTTTCCTGGAAACATCTGTTTGTTTGTGTGTGTATGTGTGGGTGGGTGGGCATGGGTGTGTGAGAGTGAGTGAGTGAGTGAGAGAGAGAGAGAGAGAGAGAGAATTCTCTCTCTCTCTCTCTCTCTCTCTCTCTGCCCTTGCATCGGCTGTTTGTTTTAAGAGTTCTGGCTTTGAAGATGGGTGGGTACTTATTTTACTTATTCCAGAAGTAAACTTGCCCCAAAGAACCATGGAAAATCTGGCAACAAACACAAAAAGAGGGAGAATCCTATGAATTTAACCACAAGTAGTTTTCACACTACAGCAATTGTGCAAAAAAGCGAATTTGTAAATGAAATGGAAATTAATTTGTGCAATTGTGCCTAATACTGTATGCTGGATAACCACGGGTTCTGACCCTTTTAAATTTCCAGTCTTCCCTGTGTGATAAACTAAGTTTTATCCTCAATTTATCCATGGGTCATATCAAAAACCATAATTTTGGCTCCCAAACCTGTCCTCAATTTATACATAAGATTGACTTATAGTCAAATATATATAGTTTGCTATTTTGGAAAGGGAGCATTATTGCCCCTGCAAAAGTAATACATTATGATTTGTAATGTGTTAATTCTAAGCTCTGTCTTCTTCCTACCACCAGGACTATCTACCCTAATAACAAATGGCAGCCTATGGAGTTTACCACACTAGCGAGATTCCGTGGGAAAATGGGAGTTAAAAGAGATTTAAAGAAAGAAAACCTGGAAATGCCAAAGTTTAGCACATGATGGCCATTTGATGCTTTTTTTTTTAAAGGTCCAGCATCTCAATGTGTACTTTTGCAGCTATGAAGGTCTGCAAGTTTTTAAAATATATATTGTGGTTATTCACAGCTGTGCAGCTCTGTAGGTGTGCAGTGAAAAATAGCCTTTAAAAATATTAGGGATTTCTTCCGCACAAATACCATCAAAATCCAGGCAAGGATAGATGAGGAGAAATGCATAGAGGAGAGGATGAGGTAATGCTGCCATTTCAGGTTGTTTTTTTACCCCCTGTGGTTGCTGACAGCTGTGTAGTTGTAATGGTCCACAGTGAAAAATAGCCTTTATACACACAAAAAAGCAGCAACAACTTATTTCTTATGCACAAATCCAATCAAAGTCCCTGTAAGGGAAGAGCCAAGGAAAGGAAAGAGGAGAAGGAGAAAGGATCAGGGGTTATTCTAACAGCACCACCACTGCCACAGAAGAAACCAGAAGACTGGCACCAAGAAGACACTTTTCCCTGATTTGTCAGGCACCGCATATTGTTTTCTGTGGCCTGTTATAGACTGCCAAAATAAAGCTGCTTCAGGTCTCTTTGGAGGTATGCTATTTAAATGATGCATGGGTCCTAAGAATCTGGAGGTTGTGCCAAAGCCACACTCCATTCCTAAACACCGGAGTGCAGCTTTGGTGCAGCTTCCGGATTCTTAGGATGCATGCATCATTTAAACAGTATACCTCCAAAGAGACCTGAAGCAGTTTTATTTTGGCAGTCTGTAACAGGCCTGTGTTATGCTTTCCAGGTGCCAATGAACCCTGTAGCTGTGGTGCAAAAGGAGTGCTGCATGTCACTGGAAATATCTGGAAGAACACAGTTGGGTCCACACTTGGATCTTCATGGATGTATCCCCCTTAGTCAGAGATAGAGTCAGAGATAGAGCAGTCAGGAAGTTGCTCCCAATAATATACTATTAATATACGTCTAGAGAGCTTTATTTTTGTTTTTGTTTTTAAAATCTATTTCTTAATTTTATTATTATTTATTTGTTTCAAGAAATAATGTCCCTGATTATAACTCTTATGGCCAATGCACCAAAAACAACAACAACAACAACAACAAAACTAATTATCTACTACACATTTTATTTTCCTATTGCACAACATGTGTGTCCAGCAGGCCTAAGTACCCTAAAAGCACCAGATCTTGTCTGATCTTGGGAGCTAACCAGAGTCAGCCCTGGTTAGTGCTTGAATGGAAAATGCCAACACATATCAACCTCTGAGTATTCCTTGCCCAAGAAGATTCTATGAAATTCATGGGAGTTGCCAAAAGTCAACAGACGATTTGAAGACATGTGTGCGCGCATGCACCCAAAATAATGTCTGATAAAGGATGTTGAGAGAGGGAATTGTGGTGGTGGAGGAGAGTGAAAATGTTGGTAAATAGGTTCTTCCAGCTTTGAATCCATTCCCACTGGTGGGAGTTAACACACTAAATCAGAACACATCTGATATGGCAGAGCTTATGAACTGCAGTACTTGTGGGGGGAGAACTCGCCATAAAAATATCAATCGGAAAAATCTGGACACCGATGGAAAAATAGGATAAGGATTATGGGTTGGGGAGCACATTGTATATTACCTATGTAAACCAGACAGTATTGGGAGAAAACATTAGTGTGGCTTGACCTTTAATTTAAAAAGTGACACACACATACCCTTTTATAATAAAAATGTCCTGATTTCATTACCAACTCCAGTGCTTGTTTTCTTAGGAATTCAATCAAGGCACACAGAATAAAGCACAAATATTTTGATAATAAACAGAGAAACTCCTCTTAGTAACAGCGGACAAGGTTTTTTTCCTCCCTTAGCAGCCAGGACTTGGCATTCTTGCATTTAATTTGGATATATCAGCACAGCGGTGTCCATCTTTTCTGAAAACTCTATCCAGCTTGACAATAATCTTGTTTGGTGATTCACCATGAGCAATCCTTTTGCCAAAATAATTAAACTGAACGTTTTTTTTAAAATGTGTTAACTGGTTATTCCCTCCTCTCCCTGGCATCATTTTCATGGAATTTGGGAAAAGTGATCATAACTGAATATTTGTTTTAGAATTGGCTATGAAACCTAATATGAGGTCAAATAATGCTGACAAATTTCAAAACTGATAGCCGTTTCTCAATTGCTGAGCCAAGGTCATGGGACTATAAGGAAATAAATAGACTCAGGATCCTTGTAGTTCTGTATCCTGTCTTCCATTGGTAGCCAACCACATGCTCCTGGGAAACCGTTTAATATAATATTTAATATAATATGCATAGGATTATGTTATAATTAGGAGATTATAACACACACATTTTTTGCCTGATCCAGGCATGGGACATGTAACAAAAGAAATCTTCCCAGAGAAGATTTTTAACACAGGGAAACTGACTTTTAGTAAGCTGGTTTATTGCTTCCAACACTAACTCATCACTGTAAAGATATAAAAGACCTGTATCTCTTTATGCAATCCTTTGAAAATTTAGGGCAAGTGTTATGATTTGCATCCCACTCCCACAACTGAGTAAATAGGATATATATCCTGAAGCTTGTGTATCACTCTGTATTTCTTTTGAACAAGCAGACTTATATCCATGAAAAGCTAATGCTAAAATAAAAACCAGTTAGTCTTAAAAATACTGCTACATTCCTTCTATTTCCCCCTCCCTTCCTTTTTATGCTGCAAGACACTAACACAACTACTTTGAAATTCATTTCTCAATGAGTCTCTGGGGTCACTGGGTGCAAAATGGACACTTTTGGCAAAAGTTTCAACAGCATGAAAACAGCCCTATGCTGTCTTTATTGCTCATGCCAGTGTGTACTGAGATCTTGGGGAAAGACTTCTATATACATTTGATTTTCCAGAGATTGACATCCTGGCAACATCTAAGAGTTAGCCATTATTAACCATTTTCTAAATTAGCTTCTGATGCAGTACATAATATGA
>NC_056524.1:154915161-154932373 GCF_019175285.1 Sceloporus undulatus | reverse complement strand
AGGGCTTGACCTAAGTCTACGACACATAATTTGTTGTGACAAAATTGTTGAGGTTCAGCAGATTTAGGCGATGTAGACGTTTTTATTTGCAGATAAGGTGATCTTCTCTGATTGCTTTTAGTTGCTTTGCTTTCCTTCTATGCTGTTGTAGTGGAGAGTACCAGTTCAAGATTTACATTCCGGAAGAGCAAGCCTTTTGTTATCCCATATAGGATACTATCACTGGAGGCATGCCTGGTGATTAAGAGAACTGTGGATCCAGGGGATACATGTCATTTCCCAGCCTACCCATTACCACATTCCCAAGTAGTTATAGAAAAGAATTGGGATGGTATCTAGTTTCCTGCAAAAATCTTCCCTTATCTCCTGTGACTCATGGCAAGACAAACCACACTTGACACATATACACATTTAAGATACAATACACATGAAATGATGGGTCCATTTTCGAAATGAAAATGACTACTATTGAAAACTACAAACACAAACATGTTTTAATCAGCAAGGAAAAGGCGTGCATCTAGGGTACAATGTGTATATTGTGGGAAATGCATGCAGAAATTGCAGGAGAGTTTTTATGGAGGATGTTAAAACAAAGTCCCGTGGCTTGATATGAACAAAAGATGGGATGGAAATGCAGGTGAAATGCAACAGAATCAAAGCTGAGAGCTTTCTAACCCTAGAAGGAAGCCACCCTGAAAAACTCTGTTGGCGTCTGAAGTCATGGTGGAGTGAAATATGCTGACTGTCTCAGAGGGGATTTCCAATTCATCCTAAGGCCCCAGGAATGCATTCCCAAGACAGTTACTACAGATTTCAGCAGTCACTCATAGTTTAAAATACCAGTTATATTTTATGAGGAGGCTTGAAAACTTTTATGAGATTAATGCCCATTTGCCCGCAAGTAAGCTTTACTAAAATTCAAGTAAGGACAATAGGAGGTTTGGCACTGAGACACACGGCACCTGCCTTCTGTGCTTGATACTATAAGGATGATGGCTGGAAATTTTATAATTATTTAATTAAAGTTAGAATGGCAGCAGGAGACACTAATCCTTATCATTTCTAGTGTACATGAAAATCACATCTCCACAGTTGTGGCCTTGATCTCTTAAGTCCTCATGAAAATTCACTAACTAGCCAGAAGTTCAGCCAGAAGTTTTCTATCATGGAGAGATTTACCAGGGTTATTCTTTCACTGTATTCCTGTAAACCCCTGTTAAATTTGTAAAAACCTTTCAGCAAGAGAAATATGATGGAGGTGATTCCTCACAGTTGTTCATATCTAAATGTTTTGGTTTTGTTCTGGATCAACATTTCATTGATCATCCGTAAAAATCATTTTTGTTACCATCATTCACAGCATATGCAGAGAATGTTCCCCAACCCAGACAGAAGTCTCATGGAGTCTAGCCACATAAGATGCAGCAGGACCAATGGGAAAAATCATGGAGATGTTCTATTGCTCTACCTTTAGTGTTGCTTGGTCTGCAAATATGCATTATCTCTTCTTATGGATTCAGATCAAGATGGTATTAAAAACATAAGAACAGAAGCTGGAAAGAACTTAGCAAGCCTAGATGAAACAATTTAAAAAATATGTCTTAACATTTATTTTCCATTAGAATGCCTACTTGGGACCCCAGAAATTGTAGTTTTATTGCCTACTCTTTTCACTACATTTGCAAACAAAGCAAATTAGATTGGTTTCATTTGGATATAACCATCCAGAAGAAACAGTGAAACAATTCAGTCTCTCAAATGTTATTCATGATCATCGTGGAAAAGGCCCAGACAAATATTATAGCTGTAACTTCTTACAATCAGGAAGACTATACTGGATGGGAGAATCATCTGTTCCATATTTGTGTGGAGTTCCTGTTGGAATCTAATGAATGAAAATTGTTTGCAGGAATACAGTCTTTAGCTGGACCTAGGCTGTATGTAAACCTCCATCTATTTCAGGAAAGGTCTGAACTCAGGAATATAGCTGTGGGGTGTGTGAGAGAGATCATTGCACCCCATAATAAGAATTCTGTCCACAAATGTCCCTTCACTCCCTAAAATTTCTAGCACGGTAGTGACCATTTAGAAATATAAACATCCGAAGAAAAGGAGCAGGCAAATTTACTACAGGAATGCAAACACTGCAAATATTAGAGTTCTGGGGTGAATGAATTTGAATGTCTCAATCTCTACAATGTTAGAAAGTTGACTATTGAAGAAAAAAATGTATTTGTGTGTGTGTGGGGGGGGGATTCTTATTTAGTTGTAATGCCCTCATTTCTATAACTATACTGTACTCCTGGAATAAATCACTTGCAGGTATTTGAGACCGATTATTTTTCCCAACATATCCAAACTCCCCCCCCCCCCCCCATATATATTTCCCACACTATTCCTAGTGTTGAAAAAATAAGCAGAAAAGAGCTGGTCTCACTCAAGGTCTCTTGGAAGCAGGACAATGACCAGAGGCAGGGTTGTGACCATCCCTAGTCCAGTGTAACCTGGAGGACATTTGGACAGTCAAAAGGGAAGGCCCTTTCTTGTGTTTCTGATTATACTCCTGCAATTGATACCCACAGAAGAGATGATGTGGACAAATGTTATTGCTCAGGGCATTATATTGCCACCACCAAGAGAGAGAGAGAGAGAGAGAGCAAGAGAGAGCCACCAAACAGAATTCTGTGCAAAACTTTAGTGTACTAATAAATGCCATGCAGTCCCATTTGACATCAAAACATAAAATATAATAGAGAAGCTGGCTGCTTAGTTATTTTATTCACGTATTCATGTGTGTGTGTGTTCATTGCATTTTGGGCCTACAGTTTTGATATTTTTATGAATGTTTTTTGTCATTTTGTGACAGGTACAGCGCCCACAAACATTGTGTAACTTTCTACACAGTTGGTGTGCCTCTGAAAAACAGAGGGACATGGTGAGCCTCCAAAAGCCAATTTCATCAGTCCCCTTTCTCATTTGGGGGGAAAAAAGTAGAGATTTCTTTTGCCTTTTTTGTTCTGAAGTCTGCATTCCTTGCCCAGGGGTCTCTCACCTGCTCCTGCAACTCATATCTCTTGAAACAAGATCCCATCATGCAGCTGTATAAATCATTTTTAAAAAGCAAGCCCTCCATTACCACTCCAAGTGGCTGAGTGTCAAGCAGCTGGCAGTACAAATGTATGAGGAGATTGTCCCCCATTCCACCACCCGCCCTCCTCCCATCTTTCACCAAAAGTCAACAACTCCTGCAAGCCAACTTTTAGTTTTTCAGAATTCAGATATGGTGTGTTGTGTTTGCTCTGGGAGCCTTATAGAGGTAGCATACACAGAGTGTTTGGATCCCCTCCCATTCCTTTGGGGTTTTTTCCCTATTCCTTTCCAAAAAGGTGCACACAGAAGCAGGCACCTCCAAAATGAAATGCCAGATTAACCCTGATATTGAGTCTATTTTGGTTAACTGAAGTGAGAGAAATGTCATTTTTTCTTTAACACTTATTCCAAAACTCGCCATCAAAACTTCAGATAGCACATGTTAATCTGGAGGACAATGCCACCTAAGAGAGAGGTTAAAGTAGTTTGAGAGAGCCTTAACTTCCCAGCACAGCCCCCTGTTGTCATCTCTGGTCAAACAAATTCTGAAGAAATGTGAAAAACTTTATAAACAGTGGTGTATCTGCCATATACCTTAAAGCTTTCAGGAAGACAAAAGAAGGAGAAAAAAAGACAACCTAGCTGGCCTACAGCCTTAGAGTTATATCTCAAACTGATGTTTCCCAGATAATGGAGACTGCACACATTTACACTGTGACAGTGGATCCCTCCATATAAGGGAATTTTGCTTCCATTGCATACTCACATTGCAGGGTAATGGTGGGGGGTGGGTGGGCAGTCTTTTTACTTAGTGCTCCTGGTGTTTAATTTTATTCATAATTCCTGGATATCTGAAATCAGGGAGGAGGTCTCTTTCCCTTTATGTTCCCAATAATTCAAATGGAGAGACAAAAAAAAAAAAGCTATGTGATTCAAATTCCTGAGCTGGAACTGCATGTTCATGGACGCCTGAACATTTGCAATATGAAATTTGCTTGGAGGAATTCTTCCAGTGATATCTAGCCATGTAAGAAACTCTGGACCCAAACTGGCTCCAAGAAGTTAGATTTAATATCATTCCCACCCACTCCTATCCACCCAGATAAAAGAAGTCATCCCCCTCCCCCATAATATGACTGCTGCCTTACGGTAGAATTAATGCAGTTTGACATGCTTTAACTCACGGCTCCATCCTATGGAATCCTGGGATTTGTAATTTGCTGAAGAGTCAAGAATGCCTCATAGTGGCCAGTAGTAATAGGGTTAGGTAGTCTGGGTGACCTAAAGTGTCCTCCTTTCTTCTCTCCCTAACATGGTCCCTCTGTGATGGAAACTGATACTCCTAGGGCTAATTCCCACTTGCAGTTTAAACCGATTCCTGATTTGCCCTCATTCCGTGTTGGAAATCGATTCCAAAAGGTCCCTAGTTCCCACTATCAAAGCAGATCTTTTTCTTACCCCAGTGCAATTGCTTTTTTTTTCCTTTGCCATGGTTGTCGTCCCCGCTAGTTGCACTGCTTCAAATTGGCTCTGGGTGAGGAGGAAGCTGGGGACAAAAGGAGAAAACTGGGGAATGGAAGGAAAAGGAGCCAGCCAGGGACAGAAGAAGGAAGCTGGGGACGGAGGGAGAAGCCAGGGAATGAGGCAAGGGGATGGGGGGGGGGCAATGGTGTTTTTACAGAAAAAATGGTAGAATATCAAATATTCTATCAATTTTACTTTTAAAAAATGCACCAGCACAAGTACAAAGGCAATACTGAGAGGGGGAAATGGTGCATCTGCCAAAAACTGAGGAGGGGTGGTAAACACCCCTCTGCCATTAGTCCCTTTCCTCCAGAATGAATCGATTCTGATCTGTCATTCCCACTTATTAAACTCGCTTCAGAATCGATTCTTCTCAAAAGAACCTCTTTCAAACTACTGTCTGGAAAAACCGTGGTTTTTTTGTTTTGTTTTGTTTTGTTTTGTTTCGCCTTTGCTTTGTTTTATCAGGACAGGAATTGATCACATTGCAACAGGAACAAGGATTGTTTACACCAATTGACAATTCACCCTATTTCATAGTGGGAACATGCCCCTAGGGATGTTGTCAACTCTTCTCCTTCCCAGAGTCCTCTCCCAGCTTTCCCCTAGATGTAGCTTGATTAGATTTGCATCCTGAGTGACTTTCCTATCTTTAGAATGGAGTTCCTATGATAAAGTCTTTAATTTGTTTCTCCAAGGCACTGGTGTCTTTGTTCCTTAGTCAGGATCTTTAACTATTGCACACATTCTAACAGGTTATGGATGTCCAGAGTTTTGTTGCTTTAAGATAGCTGTGAAAAGATTAAGGTAGATCAAAAAGTCAGGCCATATGTGAGAGAACAAAGAGTCTTGACTGAACCATTTTCTGCCTCTCAAAGCTCGCAAGGAGTAGGAAATAGTTCAATACAGAACTTTGAGATCAACCACAATGCATAAATAAGTCATGAAAGGATAAGTGTCTTTGGAAATGCTATATCACCACCTCTGTCCCTTTCAGGAACAGCAGTATCACCACCACAATAACTGCATTCCAGTGTTCTGTTTAATGTCTCCAGAGCAGCATATAGTGTAATCATAAAACTATATACTATAGTCACAAAAGAGAATTTTAAAATGGGCGACAACATTACAGCCAGCGTGGACTACATTTCTCGCTCAGCCATGAAACCCACTAAGGAGATTATCACACCAGGGCCAATTCAGCAATAATCACAGTAGTGAAAACAAAAAGCAACAGTAGTGCTATAGCACTCAATATTTCACGCACTCATACAATCACATGGTCCAGGCCTTGGAGGTAGAGAGGAACTGCTGGACCTCTTACCCTTTCCCTCCACCACTCCCTTATCCTTCTGTGTCATGTCTTTTTAGATTGTAAGCCCGAGGGCAGGGAACCGTCTAACTAACAGCGCTTCATAAATAAAGGTTAATAATAATAACATGATAAGGTAATATAAAACCCAAAAAATAGTGCATTTGCTTTCTGCACATATCCATAAACTAAATAATCAGTACACTGGAATTGATGGTTTTTGCACATACACCATTTCGGCACATGCCTTCATGTTCCCATGAAAATCAAGCATAAAATTTATTACTTCACCATAGTATTTTAATCCAGTGTAAACAAAATCATGCCCTACACCTCAAACAAGACTGAAATCCACTGCAGACCCAATCCTGGCAATGGAACGAATTGCCTGTGCCGAAATGCAGACTCTTTAAACTTTAAAGCTTACAGGTTGCCTCCCCAATAGAGCAAATGAAATGTGATTAGCTTTTGCACCCTGGCAATAGTGCTTCAATCATGCTATTGAGAAACCATTCACAGGATTTCCCTGTGAATGGTTTGTTGTTGGAACATTCCCAGAATAAGTCCTGGATGAGCATGACATTGTCTGAAAAGCTGTGTAATCGCGCAATTTAGCCGGAATTATGCCTTTTTCTTGCCCTTTTTTCTCCCATCTGATAATCTCTTAAGTGATCTTGGGCACATCACATGCTCTCAGCCTCAAGGGAAAGCAATGGCAAACCTCTGCTGAACAAATTTTGCCAAGAAAACCCCACGATAGTTTCACTTTAGGGTTACCATACGTCAGTAATAACTTGAAAGCACACAATAACCATACATTTCTAAAAGCATTGAATACACACACACACACACACACACACACACACACACGGCAAGTAACAAAAAAAGCAACATCATAACAGCAGTTAGGCTAAAATTTATTACATTTATCTGATAGCAACAAGTCTAAACCCTGCATAGAAAAAGTGTCTTTAATCTCTAGCAGAAGAGACACAAAGAGACAATCCAAAAATGGGTCTATCTCTCATGGGCCTGACATCCAGGACTGTCCAGAGGATCATCTGGTTCAAAATCACTGAGAGATTTAAAGGATAGAACCGCCCACCTTATATTAAACCCAGATTGAAAGCCAAGGAAGCCAATACAAAGTACCATGGAACTGTAGAATGAGCCTTCCTTTGGCCCAGTATAGATGGGCAGAAAGCTCCGTCCTCAGGCCAAAATTAGAGTTAGGGAGTGCGCAGCAACCACATGTTCCCGAACCCTAATGTGGAACAGCGGCGCCATCATGGCAGACTCCTGTCTACACGGGGGCCACCATGATGACACAAGTGGCACACAGCGTCCAGATGTCACTGGCAGGATGTGGCGTCATGGTGGTTCCACAAAAAGAAGCCGCTCTAGACAGCTTCTTTTTGGCAGCACATTAGTGCTGCAGCGTGCGGCTGCTGCAACACCGACTCAGGGCAAAGACGGGCGGCATGGAGCTGCCCGTCTGTCCAGCCCCTTTGTTTCTTTTTTGCACAGGTATAATGCAAAAGGGTGGTTTAGCACTATACTGTATGTATGAGCCTTCTCTCTCTTTCTGTCTCTCCCTCCATCCTCAGCTATCTTTTAATGCTCTGGCATGAGTGTAAGGAAAGATTGGGAGCATCAACTTCCATTTTCATTTGTCAAAGTTTGTTATGTTGTCTGAACTGAATCTGTGGTGTTAGCTGTGGTTTATCTGAACAAACCAGGATTGAAAACTTTGGTAAATTGGCTTATTCAGAGAAATTGTAGTTAACACCAACCACAGGCTGTTTCAGTTTGGACAGAGTGACAAACTGTTGTTAGTCCATCACTCTGCAGTGTTCTACATACTCTAGTGCACACCTTTAATGTAAACCGAACAAATCAAATTTGAGTTAGCAAGAATCAGTTCCCACTGTGAACTTGGCTTATCTTTTTCTTAAAGAGAGACCAAATGTGAACACAGTTGCCTGGGAACTTCCTTTTGCAGACCCTGCTACAACATGCTGATGTGCAAATGTGCCATTACGCAATGCATTTTAACTGTGGCTTGCACAGCAGAGGGTCCCCATAGGCTAGGCTCATAATGAGGGGAGATGGGAATGATTTATTGGGTTTAAAGAGGGTGGAGGCCATCTCCCAGGTGGCCCCTAAAAATGCTGGCTTTTAATTCTTCAAAATGTTTCATCATCTTTCACAGAGCAGCTGTGTCAGCTATGGTTTGTGGCTAAGGAAGTATCTACTGAGGGCTCACCCAAAAGGTTTATATCCTGAAGCAAACAAACATTTTAGGCAGTACGTAGTTGAAACAGCCTTATAAAATAGATCAAGAAGATTCTTCATTTATATTCTTTTACCACAAAGTACCTACCTCCTACTTAGTTCTCACCTATCACCCTTGTGTTCACGTCAAAGGTATGCATCTAGTTATTTGGCTCACTTTGCACTGGCCCAGTTTCAAGTTAATTCTTCAGACTTCACTTAAGTCAATAGGCAAATACAAATTTGTATAACTTGGGTTCTCCAAGCTAGTTTAGATAAGACCCAAGTGCTTAGAAATACACAATAGGGTTTAAAAAAAACCTTGTTTTCTTTTCAAGGCAGATTCTTATGTAATACCACAACCCTTTTTTGAAGATCCCCTCCATTTCAGAAGTAGTTTGCTATGAATGGATGGCAACTCAATTCCAGAGCAGAGGCTATATTAAACATTCTGTTACTGTTCCTTAATTTCCAGTGAGGGAAATTAGGAGGTATGTCCTAATGTTAACAGTGAGTGAACAAGTACTGTTGAGGGATATTTTGCTATTTTTCAGATATACCCTACAGTCAGAAGTTGAGAATATTACTTTTTGGGATTACAACTCCCAGAATTATGCAGCAAATACGGCCATTGTCCATGCTGACTGTGTGTTCTGGAAATTTTGGGCTGCATCTCCACTGCAGAAATAATGCAGTTTGACACCACTTTAACTTCCATAGCTCAGTGCTATGGAATCTGGGATTTGTAGTTTTATGATATATTCTCTCAGAGAGTTCATGTGCCACAGCAAACTACAGATCCCAGGGTTCTATACCATGGAGCCATAGCAATTCAAGTAGTCTCAACCTGGATTATTTCTGCAATTCAGGTGCAGCCTAAGGCCTTGCCCGCATGTGTCAAAAGGCCCGTTTCCCTCCTATTCTGGTGTTGTCCTGTTCAGATGATGCATGGCCCAAACCCCAGTTCTGATGCAAGCAGTCTGACCAACATCTGGCATATTCCACATCAGAACCCAAATATAATAGCCTGAGTTAATACAGAGTAAATATGGTCAACCTGAGTTAATGCAGAGTAAGAAAATGTAGCTGTTGCTCTGGAACTCTCAGGAAGATCCGGTGCTCTGTTTGTGCACTGTGGCAGCCATCCACATCAATGTCTCAATGGGATGCTTGGTCCCAATGGGTTGCTCATTCTGAGGTCAGAATGATACACCTAGCATGTGACTGTTGCTGGGTGCCTCGTTCTGACCTCAGAAGTGAGGGACCCCACAGTGACAGCGAATGTGCTAGGCAGCCTAATGGTATGCCCATGCTGATAGCCATCATGGGGCAGAAAAAGAGGGGGAAGTCATGGGGCAGGTCAGGGCAGCTTTGGGACCAGGATACCCCAGGATGCCTCCCAGAGTATCTCAGCCAGTGTAAGCAAGGCCCCCCAAAACCATTTTCGAAGCTGTGTTTACAGTAACAATCCCTCTACAACAATGCCTCCCCAAGTTTCAAAACTTGCATTAAAAAGTATGCAATAAAAACTTGCAATAAAAAAAGCTCACCATTTGTGCTAGTGGTGTTGTCCTTTTGATATCTCTCCTTTGACTATGAGATTTGTCATAGATTTTACTCGGGGATAAACATTCAAATTTCTTCAAATTCTGCTTAGGCTAAACCTAGGAATGCACAGACCAACTCCATTCCAGCCCCCCTTAAAATATTTATTAGTGGTATTCATACACTTTCTTTCTTTTGAAATTCTTCCCCTCCTGAGTAGAAACCCTTTACACTTGTTCTGAAATTTGATCTGGGCACATGAATGGTGGCAATGCTCTTCGCCTAACAATCTTTCTCCTCCATTCTACTTTGGTATGCAAGGAGTTAAGTTATTTTGGGAGTCTAAACTAGTGTCAGAAATTATATCATATTGTAGCAGGTGGACAGAAACATTCCCTCTGTAATTTTGTTTTTCTCATGGGTCTCACGGTTTCCATGTAAACACACCCATACACAGGGCCCTTGAGAAGTCCTGGAAGGATATACGTTCTGCTAACACATAACACTGGCATCTTAGTCGCCTATAATAGCATCTCTTCAAATACTTCACTTGTCACCCCTGCCATCTGAATGACAGAAGAGAACATACCCACCTCCCCACCCCCCATTTGTGTATATACATATATGTGTAGAGGTGGAATAGTGATATTATTTCTGGATCTCAACATGGTCTCTTAGCTCGGAAACACTGTTTACAATCCCTTAGCAATAGTAAATGAGGCTGAAGACTGAGCTTATTGCATCATTTCCTCAGGTTTCACAGCTGGCATCTTGTTTTACATAGCGGAATCTATATTAATGCATGCAAGAGGAAGAATTGAGATAGTTTATTCAGCTCAGTAATTTCAAAGAAGGCTGTGAACACTTGTATAAAAATTGTTTCCATGATGCATTTTGATGTAGTGAAGTCATAACAGAGGCTATGGTTAATATGAGCCTTATGAAAGGTTGAAAAGAGCATATTTTATCCACAGTTAGTGTGAAGTAGACAACATGTTCAACAGCAGCCCAGAGCCCCTATGAGTTCTGATATGAGCAAAAAGATTATTGCAATAAGAGTGGATTTCTTCTGTGGTGGTGATTTGGTATCATTGCTTATCTTTGAAAACTTAGGGAGATAGCACTCTGCAATGTTCTTGGACTACATGAGACTGTAATTTAGAGCCCTTTCTGCATGATTTTGACACAGCCAGTACAATCCAGTACACATTTAGGGTTGTTTTATAACCCTTTGATTTCAAAGGGCTTTAAGCTCACTTAAATGATATGTTTATTCTGTCTGATTTTAAACATATTCCCCAAATAATTGTTGATAATTATAATACATGTACAAAAAATATTTTTAAGCTGTCAAAGGCCCAACAAGGCAGCAGGCGACACCTTGCCACTCTTGATGCATTAAGAAATTGTGAAAATTTGCCCTGTGCATTTGTTTGTGTGTTTATTTTTGAGAGGCAGAACATTTGCAGTTGAGTTTTCATAACCAAAGCAGAGGTAGCCACCGCAATTGCGACAAGAAACAATAGTGTTGTGCAATTGTTCTTTATAAATATATCAAACATGCAAATAAATTATGGTTGCATAGACATTGTAATTTATTACAATGTTTTCCATGTATGCAGTATCATATACTGAACAATACACTTGTCCCTCCACATTTGCTGGGGTTAGGGGCACAGGACCCCCATGAATGTGGAAAAACCGCAAATAACAAAAACACTTGTTTCTGTTTTGTTTTAACATGAGAGAACACCTCTCTAGGAACCTCTAGGTCAGTGATGGTGAACGTTTTAGAGGCCGAGTGCCCAAACTGCAACCCAAAACCCACTTATTTATTGCAAAGTGCCATGTCCCTCTGGCTTTCCAGTAACAAACTCTGGCAAACTCTGTGCTGGGGCGATGGCACATGTGCCCACAGAGAGGGCTCTGAGTGCCACCTCTGACACGCGTGCCATAGGTTCGCCATCACTGCTCTAGGTCCTCCAGTGCAACTCTGTGGTCAACATCTGCCAGACATTGACCAAAGAGTTGCCCTGGAGGAGCTACAAATGCCTAGTGGAGTGTTGTCTCCAGGAATCTCTAGGTCTTTCAGTGCGACTTTTGGTTAAAGTTGACCATTGAGCTGTGCTGGAGGACCTAGATATTCCTAGAGAGAACATATTGATAAAATCTGTGAATAATCAAATCTGCAAAAGCCAAAGCTGCAAATGTGGAGGGACGAGTTTATTGTTTTAAATAATTAGCCATAGGTAGGGGAAAGATTTTTTGTTCTGGCTAGAACATAAGATGAGGGTGGGATCTTCTGGGGGCAAATGACTAGCATAATGATCAGATAGAATGAGCTCACTTTATTCATACTTGCATGGGCAGAGGCAGTGGCAACAGGAGAAGGCTTCTGGCTTCATGCTGCCTGTTTCCTGAAGAGAGGTTTGAACCCAGGGAAACAAACTTTTTATAAGCAGATTTATGGCTTTAACACATCAACACTAAGTGACCACTGCAAAGATCTGAAAGACCTCTATCACCTCTCTGAGCCCTTTAAAAATTTAGTGCATGATTTGCATCTTTCTGGATCCTATTACATTCTATCTCACTTCCACACCTAAGGCCTTAATACCACTTTGTACTTCATTCAAAGAAGCAGGTTTAAATCAACGAAAGCTCATGCAAAAGTAAAAAAAAAACATTTTATCTTAAAGGTACTGCTGCATTTCTCCCCCCCCCCTCCTCTTCCCTTCCTCCTTTTTGTTTCCCAAATGCCTAGCATCTGGGAGGTCAATGGAGCCAAGGAAGTAGCAAAATTAATTATCATGAATGATGATTCATAGAAATATATACCTTGTTCCTTTCTTTTAGTTATGGCTGTCCTGCTATAAGTTCCGAATGTTTCCAGATTTGTTGAAAAGCCCTCTCCAGTTGTATTGTATATTTCCAAAATTGTTGTTGAGGTCAGAAACTCCTAAATCACAGGCTGGACTTTAGTTTACAATAGCAGGATGTTTATCTTTAAGGTGTGCACCCCTTTAAATGCAGGTTCTGAAGCTGGCATGCTCTTTTGCATTGGAATGTTGATGTTCTTCCCAAGAAGCAGAATACCAATAAGAATCAAAACATGGAGAGAGAAAATGATGAATATACCCATGCACATTAAAAGGACTGTATGGAGCAAAAATTTACTACACTTCAATGGTTATTAGCTTTAATATCTTTAAACTTCACCTCCTCACACACACATATACTTTATTTCTGTTACCCCATTCAAACTTTATCTCTCCCTCTGTGAACTTCACACAATTCCTTTGGATGTGAAAAGAAAATTGGAGTCTTTTTCAGAGACTGTCACCAGACTTATGTGGCTCACATGCTGTCCACAGCTGGTTTGTGCACTGATGTTACTAACCATATATCATATCTTTTTTTAAAAAAAACCAACAGTATATTAGGTGTGATTGTTACAACATTACAATCCTAAAACCAAGATTGGTTTCAGATTCCTGACATAAAAATAGCATATTCACAGCTGCAGAGAAGTTGTCCTGAATAAAGCAATTGATTTCTAAATGATTATTTTGGATCTGAGAAAGAAAGAAAGAACGAAAGAAAGAAAGAAAGATGGTGACATGCATCCATGTTGTGCAACTCAGGGACTCAAGGAAAATGTGCCGGAAATCTCCAGTACCTTGCATCTACCTATTTTCCAAGAAGTTCAGTCTAACATTTTGGAAATCAACCCACACAGCCCTGTCAACTAGATCCTGGCTAGACAGAGATGCTGTTTCTAAGTTATGCTTGTACGCATCCTGAAGTGCAGATGTACAGGCTGGCAATACTGCTAGAATTCCTCTTTTGCACCTTGAGGCTTGATAGTGTATGTGGAACTAAATGCCTTTTCTCAGCTGAGGCTGGCATGCAGACTGCAAGTCTTCCTGTCCAGAGGGAGCCTGGCTTCTATGATGCATGCCATGGTGTTTTCTAAACTGCAATGTGATGATATGTAGTTTGGAAACTGGAGCTAATTTGGGATAGGGCAGTTAGACTGCTAACAGGAACCACACAAGGTATATCACTCATGTGTTTTAACCTTTAAAGGCCTACAGAACCTAGTACACAGATATCTGTTTAGCTACTTTCTAAATCAGCCATTTTACTAAGATCTGTATTTTTGGTTCCTCTGCCATATGAAGTAGAGTAAGTAGCTAGAGCCTGAAAAAGTTACATTTTTGGCTACAGAATCCACCAGCCAGCTTGGTCATGGATAGAGAATCTGGGAATTATAGTCCAGAAAGTAATTTTCCAAAGCTCTAGAATGCTTTCCCAACACAGACCTGTATAGTAACCATACAATTAGGATGAGATTTTTTTAATTCCTTGGCTTTTAAGAATCATTTTAATCTTTGGTTATTTAAAATTAAAGAATAACATATATGAAGTAAAAATAAATGAAAGAAATTGAAATAATAAAAATATAAAGGAGTGGGAGTGAGGGTGGGAAACCCCGAAGACCACCTTGAGCTTAGAGAGGAGAAACAAAATAAAGGCTAATAAATAAATGATTGATAAATAAATAAAAACTTTTAAGCACTTTGGTGAGTTTTACTCTATCATTGTTGTTTTTTCCTTTTAGAAAATCTGTCTGGCTTTTTGCTTTTAGTAATGCTTTTGTATGTTTGGCATATTTTAACAATTATGATTGGCATTCCATATTTCAGTTATGGGTTTGTAGCCTAGAGTTATGGATCCGTAACTGCTCCATATTGAATTATGCTACATATTCATGACTTTGACACTGGTGCCACAATCATACATGCCAAACCCAAATCACCTTGAACTCCGGGGAGCCACTCTTGAGTGTGTTGTGGTCAAGTGATGCACTTCAGGATGACATGGCTAACATCTGCCCCACTAAGTCATAGTGGAGTACAGACCTCTGTCACTTGAAGTGGGTCTTTGGAGTTCAAGGCGGAGTTTTGGGGGGTCAATCTCTCAGGTTATTCATAGCTACATTCACAAATGTGATGCAGGATTTCAACCTATATCTTGTTTTCTATTACCCTGAGAATGTGAATAAATGAATGGAAGACATTTAAAAGTAATAGTTCATCTTTACTGTGTTGCAAATCTGATGATTCTTTTAGCTTTTCTTGTCACATATTTGTCACCGCTAACAGCAGATGGTTACCCTAAGTGTAGCATGCAGTAAGTTTTACTTGCTTCTTTGGACTAAATGATTGAATCATCATTGTAGAAGAAGTTGAGAACACTCCCAAGGAGGTTATCACTTTGGCCAATAAGCTAGTTTACATCTTCTGGCTTCAGTTCTGGATCTGGGATGCCCCCGGATGTTATCATAACTAAATCGCCACCAATCTATGTGGGATGCCACTGCCTGGATGCATCCAGAGTCGAAGCCTTGCTCAGTCCACACTTTTTCAAAGTCGGGGAGCTTCCGAGTTAAAAAATTGGCTGGCTGAGCGAAGCATCCAGGCAGTGACATCCCACATAGATTAGAGGCAATTGAATTATGATAACATCCGGGGACATCCCAGATCCAGAATTGAAGCTGGAAGAGGCAAGCCTGCTTATTTGCTCAAGGGATAAGCTCCCAAATCAAGGGTGAGGAGGTGAGATGTGAGGATTACTTCATTAATAGTGTTCATATCTTGAATAATTGTCATTTCCTTATCCCCCGTTCCTTCCTTAAATATAATCCATTGTTATATGCTAGTTATTGGTAGCATTTTTCTCCTTTTTGGTGGTAGGGATATTAAATTAGTTTCAAATGTTTTATTTCACAGTTCTTTCTACGAATGCTAAATACATTAATGCTGATTTTTTTTGTAGTAAGACCAGTGCCTTTCTCATTTTAGCCATAGTGTATTTCTTATGAGAATCAAAGTCCTAATCTAAAGACTTTACATTGTGGAAAAAAACCTGGGGGGGGGGGACATATGATGTTACTAGAGCTTAGATCTGAAGTAGCTGCTTTTCATCTCCTTATGGTAAGGGATAGAAAAGATCTGCAGAGACAGCTTTCGATATAGTGATATAGTGACTGTCATCTCTCTTTGATACTCAGAATTACCTGGTACCAACTGTATATCTTCAGCTTCTGCCTTTACTCTACTGTTGGAATTTTTTAATGTAATATATTTTGGCAGGGGTAGAGATTAGGAGCTATAGGAAAAAGGGAAAGACTCAAAATCTCCAGTGAAGCTGCTTTGTGTACATGCTTAGGAAGGTTGGATCAAAGATCCGAATATATTATAACTAAATCAGCTACATGTAGTCCATCCAGCCTTCTGGCAAGTGAGTACCTTGTACTGTCAGCCAGATTTGCATGTTAAGACTTTCATCCACCAGAAAAGGGTGAAAGTTGCTTCTCTTTAGGACCCTTTGCTGAGACATGGAGCACAGAAAACTAAAACATACAGCCTGATCCCATCCAGAGTGAAGTCTTCCTTAGAACTGGTTGATTTCACTTAGCTTAAAAACATTTAGCTCTGCATAGTATTGGGCTATAAACCTCAAAAATTAGTTCTTTTTAAAAACAAAATAGTTAAAATATGTATCTTACAAAGCTAGCCAACTCGCCGACCATCTGTTCTGTAATAATTTTCAGGCACGCACATACAGAGACAATTGGTTCCATGAGCCTTCATTGAATAAAGATATCTACAGTAGTTTGCCAAAGTTTAAAAGGGAGAGTTGTTCAGGATGCAAGAAGCATACTAATGTTGGACATGTATACTTTATTTAAAAAAAAAAACCCACACATTTAAATTAAACAAAAAAATTGAACTTTTTCCTTTGTAGTTCATTGTCTCAGGGTTCCAGGCTCCATTATCTAGTCGGTTCTAGACTGATTCCACCACCTCAATACTTCTATGGCTCTGATGGACTGAAAGGGAGACCTGTTTTCTCATGGTACTCTCTGGCTAGCCAATCTAAGTTTCATGCAGCTGCCAAGAGAACATGCCCACTAAGTTTAGGCAAAATTCTCCTTGTTGCAGCAAGAATGGCCAGTTCTTCTGGTGGCAAGAGTATGCATCATGTGGCTGGAAGCCGCATGTAGTTATCTTCTCCCTTTTGCAGTCCTGTCTGCTGAAATTATCCAAGCCCACCCGTCACTCTAATTGCAGTTATTCCCCCCCATTTTTCTTTCAAAACAAGGTGTGAAGAACATTTTCTTTTGGAGAAGAATCACACACTGAGAAATTATTACAAGTGGAAAATGGGAGTGAGAAATGAGACTGAAAGTTATTGGGTAGCCCGAGGGCTTTTAATGTATTTGAACCTAAGGTACGATACTAAGTGTGAATTTTCCACTTTATACTGTTAGCCAGTAGGCCACACAAGCTCTAAATCATAACTGTAGCATTAAAATAGGAAACGGCAAGTTTCACAAGGTCTTAATATGATCCCAAATGGTTCAGACAGCATCTTTGTGTTATCCCCACTGTTGTA